>NC_142804.1:54452652-54470152 GCF_049724085.1 Artemia sp. Qi Xiang Cuo | reverse complement strand
GTCCAAATTAATCCAGATTCTGGAATTTTTACTTTTATTGCAAATTTTTGTGATGAATTCTGATTTTTAACGATGATTTATTTTCTACAGGCTGCTCCTCAACGTCTCCTGCAGACTTCGGAAGAACTGTTGATGTGACTGGTGCGTCGAGCGGAAGTTTTGGGAGGATTCCCCTGAAAAGAACCCGACAGATGGTAACCGACAACCCTCTTGGCACTCAAGCTAGTGAACATACCTGGAAGGTTAAAACCCCAGGAAAACGCGACCTTGTGACTCTGCTTCCTTACTATCTTTGTTTGAAAATAGTTACGAGACTCCGATTTCGTTCTCGGTGCCGAACCTGGACCTCTGCTGGAGGCTTTGTAGGTTGCGTACTATGAAACTTCTTGAAGTGGAATTTGAAGAACCAACTCCCAGTTGGAAAGCCTTCAACGCAAGAATCGTTCCTTTCTGGTATAGCAAAACCATCGTAGGTTACTTACTCTTGCTTCTCTATTCACCAACATCCTGTGAAGTCGTAGCCTCTGCCATTAGCATCTGTCAAAAAACAGCAGCGAAGTTTGAAAACAAGTACACAGTCATCAGTCAGGATCTAGCTGTTTATGAAATAAGCTATTGCCTTCGAAAGTCCCAGACCAAAAAATTCTCTAATCTAGTTCTCTTAGTGAGCGGTTTTCACAAGCTCATGAACTATTTGAAAGCGGTTGGATCTCTCATAGATGTAGCAGGACTAAAAGAAAGCATTGTTGCTGCAAAGATTCTCAGGGAAGGTACTGTAAATAAGGTCCTTTCAGGAAAAAACATGTACCAGGAACTCCATGCTCACTTCGAGGTCTACGAAGGAATGAACGCACTCTGGTGGGAGGCATTTGAGAATTGGCTTGAAACATCCTGCTTCGTTTTAGTGCCTTCTACAGTAAAGAAACTTCGAATCCTGAGTGATGCAATTGAACGCTTCAAAAGTGAAACTAGTTCTGAAACATGTAAACAGATAGGAGATGCGTTGGACAGTATTGCTCCACTTTTCTCGAAGTACAACGAGTCCAGATCTACCATAAGGAATCATAGCCTCTGGATCAACTATTTAGATTTTACCTGTTCCGGAAACAACTATCTTTATGCTGAAAGAGCTGCGTACTGGGGATCATATTTAAACGCCACAAAAGAGATGATTCCGATTTTATTCGCTTCTGGAAACCATAGATACGCCGCCGCTATGCTTAACTACCTAGAAGAAATGCTACACCTGCCTGAAAAAGCGCCAGAAGTTCACAGAGAGTTTGTAAATGGCAATTTTATTGTTAGGAAAACAGCCGAACTGTTTTGCAGCATTATATGCGATCTGGCTTTAGAGTCGACTGTGAATCTGGACATCAAAGGTCATCGAGGAGTTTCTGGTATCGCTGGTACGACAACGAAAGAAAATGCCAGGGATCGATCAGAAAGCCGGCTACTCTCCCCTTTCTTGCAGCAGTCATCAGAACGCTGAAAACAAACCTGAATATGGATGACGAGGCAATGAGGCATCATGAAGATACCACTTCGTTTACGAATTTGACAATAAAAGGCAGAAATCGGGTTATGGACTTGGTAGAGTTGTTTGGAAACCCATTCAAGACGACAAGAACAGAGCTGCACAACTTTATGACAGGGGATACAGCTCCAGGAGTCGTAGCAAATAGTCTGCTGAACCTCGGAGAAATTGGCTTCGAAGGCTTGAGCTCCTATCTCGAAAGGACATCCACGAAAGTAAAAGTTGGCATACTACAAACTTTCACTTCTGTTGCCAAAAAGGAAAATAGAAAGAGCCACAAAACAAATATTTTGGGGAAACTGAGCTGTTTTAATCAGCTCTGCGTCTAGCAAATTCAACACAAACTTCGTCCCTCGGTGAGATGCTGAAGTAGGAGCTAAAGCCATATCCGGCCTCACTTTCAGTATTATTATCAAGTCGTAGGGAGCCTCAGATACGCACTGGTACAAAGTCAACAGCCTTGAACTACAGTCTGTAACAGTCTGGCTTGCAGTCATAGCCAAAAATGATTCCATGTACGCTTTTTGAAGACTCTCCTCGATCTGACTATATAGTTGATGTCATGAGCGTCATAAGGTGTTATCGACCAGAACAAAATGACACGCTAGCAGATTTTTGAATAAGAGTTTACGATGGGATTCTCAGCAACATAGCTGAAGCTTGTCAGTCTATCCATTTGGTTGGTGACAGGTATGACGGTCTTAGTGACGATAGAACCCATGATGAATACTTATTCAACCTCAAAGAAGCCACTGGCTGTCGAGAAAGAAGAGGAGATCCTAGAGGAAATATTTACAGCCCGTTCACTTTCTCCAGCAAAGCTGCAACACTCTGGGACGGGATTCTCAGTAGTCGCTAAGCCAAAGGTCGACTCTTGAAATTACTTTTCGAGGTCTGGGAGTACAAAATTTCGACCCGTCTGATGGTTCATCTATCTGAAGGGTTTGAGGATCGACTTAGAGCTGTTATCATAACACGCCTTGGAAGCTCCGTTGATGATGTTACGTCGTCTTGCCATGAGGAAGCAGACACTCGGGTGTTATACCACACAGCAGTTGCCGCAATACGAAAGAGCACACTTGTGATAATACAAGCTAACGATACTGATATCTTCTTACTAGCTGCATATTACTTCCAGTATCTTGCTAGTCTCGGCCTCAAGCAGCTCTGGGTTAAGTTTCCATCCTACTGCTTACCTATTTATACGGCAGCAAAATAACTAGGAGTAACATTTTGCAACGCCTTGCCACCTGTCCATAGCTTGAGTGGATGCGACACCACAAGCTTTCTGTACGGAATTGGAAAGGTCCGCTTTTTTTGGAGCTGCGAAGTCTTCAGAAACTTTGTTGGGGTCTTTAGGTGATGAAGTTCGAGCTTTTAAAGAAAATTCATCATCTGTGCAAAGTGATGGTTTAATCAACGTCTGTAAGCAGCTTGTGGTTACAGTGTATGACAGAAGTGCGACTAACTTCAATAGTCTGAATGATCTTTGAGCATATTTGTACCCAACATTGGGGGATATCCGGCGTTTACCGCCAACTGATATCTCGTTTCTGCTTCATTTGAAAAGGTCCATGTTTCAGTCACTGATTTTGATCCAAAGGCAAAAGCCCTGTAGTGATTTACTTCAGGCTACCGATATGGGCTGGAGAATTGAAGATCATTAACTGAAGTCAGACCTAGTTTCTGCGATGCCGCATGGGCTAGCATTGCTTTCTTTTTGCAATTGTGACAAGACGAGGTTTGGCTCGCACTGCAAATGCTCCAAAATAGGTTTTTGTGACAGCGCATGCAAGTATGGAGCTGACCCCCAATGACTCGTAATGACATGTAGAATTCAAATAAAGCATAAAAAATACACCAAATTTGCGCATGTGATCGCAGAACAAGCCATCTGTTTTTTGTTGGTTTTTTTCCTGGTTAAAAATATTAGTTGCATAGAATGTAAATACATGATTTGATTCAAAACAGAGCAATCTGCCGTTTGGTGAGATAAAAATCATAGGTTGTCTTCAGAATATTTCGAGTAAAACGCCACTGTTCAGAATTTTTCTTTTTTTAGGGGGGGGGGGACAAACTAAGAAACTTGCAAAATTTCATCCTCCTCCGGCTTTATCTTCATGGGGTAAACTGGGCTGGAAGTTTCCACCCTCTCACCACAGCCCCCCTTTAACGTTGTCCGATTGGGCTGAAATTTAGAGGTTAAGCTTTCCTAGGGCCCAGGAGCTTATCCTCGAAATTTCAGCTCAATCCGATCACTCCTTCCCTGTTTTCAAAAAACCAAATATAGCCACTTAAAATTCATTATCTTTTTTTTTTTGTTATCCACGCCTACAGGCCACAGTTGGCAACTGATCCGGGTGAATGAGGACTCATTCGAAGCAGAATTCGATCTGTTAGGGCCTTTTGATATTTTCAGACCGAAAAAATTATCCCCCGAATTTACATTTACGAAAAACCTCGTTTTCCTATAAGAACCCGCTATGAGCCGGCTAGCCCGCAAAAATGTAGGCTCGTTTTCCTATAAGAGTCCGCAAGCAACTTCTGGTCATAGTGGTTGCAGAGAGATAGCAGTACTCGCATTTTGTAGCCCAAGCTCAAACCAAGAAACGTGAAACAGTTCACCCCCCTCCAACTTTATCAAGGAGGTACATTTGTGCCTCTATAAAGAGGCGACCAACCACACTGTTAAGTGAATTCAGGTCCTAGAGGCCGCAAAGAGACGCCGGTGATTGCATTTTGTAGCCCCAGCTCAAACTAAGAAACGTGCAAAATTTCATCCTCATCCGACTTTGTCTTCATGGGGTAAACTGGGCCGGAAGTTTCGACCCTCCCACCACAGCCCCCCTTTGACGTTGTCCGATTGGGCTGAAATTTAGAGGTTAAGTTATCTAGGGCCCGGGAGCTTGTCCTCGAAATTTCAGCTCAATCCGATCACTCCTTCCGTTTTCAAAAAACCAAATATAGCCACTTAGACTTCATTTCTCTTTTTTTGTTATCCACGCCTACAGGCCACAGTTGGCAACTGATCCGGGTGAATGAGGACTCATTCGAAGTAGAATTTGACCTGTTAGGGCCTTTTGATATTTTCAGACCGAAAAAATTATCCCCCGAATTTACATTTACGAAAAACCTCGTTTTCCCATAATAGCCCATGTTAATTTTTCCCTCCACAACCCCCCTTTAACGTTGTCTGATCGGGCTGAAATTTAGAGGATAACTTTCCTGGGGCCTGGGAGCTTATCCTCGAAATTTCAGCTCAATCTGATCACTCCTTCCCTGTTTTCCAAAAACCAAATATCAAGTTTTATGGGGATTTGCTTGCTTTAAAAAATAGATTCACTTTACTAAAAAACAGTTATAATTATGTCTCTTTAGTCCAGCGGTCAAGACTCCTGACTGTCAGGCGGAAAACCCGGGTTCGATTCACCGTCAGAGAAATTTTTTAATATACTGAATTTACAGTTTAAAAAAGAAACTCAGTTTCTTTTTTAAATAACTCCTGACACGATCAGCAAACAGTTAGTCAAGCAATAATAAGTAATAAACTGTACAAAAACGTGCAGAAATTATTTGAAAAAAACTACGTTTTCTACAGAGTTAAAGAGGCTGAGTTACAAGGTCAAACCTTAAAACGTACAGAGATTAGGAGGCACAGTTGGGGGCTGTCGCCCCCAAACCCCGCTTTCGCAGCCTTTAAATAAAAAAAAGTTTTTTAAACTGAAAGTAAGGAGCGACATTAAATCTTAGAACGAACAGAAATTATTCCGTATATGAAAGGGGCTGTGCCCTCCTCAACGCCTCGCTCTTTACGCTAAAGTTTGACTTTCTCACTACTCTTTTTTTAAACAATAAAAACTTTAGCGTAAAGAGCGAGGCGTTGAGGAGGGCACAGCCCCTTTCATATACGGAATAATTTCTGTTCGTTCTAAGATTTAATGTCACTCCTTACTTTCAGTTTTAAAAATTCTTTTTTTTATTTAAAGGCTGCGAAAGCGGGGGTTTGGGGGGCGGCAGCCCCCCAACTGTGCCTCCTAATCCCTGTACGTTTTAAGGTTCGACCTTGTAACTCAGCCTCTTTAACTCTTTAGAAAACGTAGTTTTTTTTCAAATAATTACTATTAAAGAATAAATGAAACCTAAAACGAACAGAAATTAGATAAACAATCATAGCAAAAACATACAACAAGTAATAATATAAATGAATAAATAGATCTTAAAGCGAGTAATGCTTAGATTGAATATCAAAATCAAGCTTAAAACGAAAAAAAGATATTTTCCTATCGAAGTATAAATGAAACTTAATAAGACCAGAAATTAAATAAACAATCAATGCGAACAAACATACAATGGATATTAATGTAAATTAATAAATAAATCTTAAAACGAGTTAAACTTAAATTGAATATGCAAATCAAGCTTGACACGAACAAAAATTAATATAAACAAGAGTTTGGGTATCACCTCCTTCTCTCATTGTAAAAGAATAAAGCCTACTGCGTCATTGGCGCTTTACTGAAAACCAATTTTGTTACAAATATTTCCCTTTGTACTTAATATTGAAAATAAGCTTTAAAATTATAGTAGCATTTTGAAGAAACTTCGAATCCTGAGTGATGCAATTGAAAGCTTCAAAAGTGAAACTAGTTCTGAAACATGTAAACATATAGGAGAAGCGTTGGACAGTATTGCTCCACTTTTCTCGAAGTACAACGAGTCCAGATATAACATAAGGAATCATAGCCTCTGGATCAACTATTTAGATCTTATCCGTACCGGTAACGACTATCTTTATGCTGAAAGAGCTGCAGACTGGGGATCACACTTAAACGCCACAAAAGAGATGATTCCGATTTTCTTCGCATCTGGAAACCATAAATACGCCGCCGCTATGCTTAACTACCTAGAAGAAATGCTACACCTGCCTGAAAAAGTGCCAGAAGTTCACAGAGAGTTTGTAAATGGCAATTTTATTGTTAGGAAAACAGCCGAACTGTTTTGCAGCATTATATGAGATCTGGCTTTAGAGTTGACTGTGAATCTGGACATCAAAGGTCATCGAGGAGTTTCTGGTATCGCTGGTACGACAACGAAAGAAAATGCCAGGGATCGATCAGAAAGCTGGCTACTCTCCCCTTTCTTGTAGCAGTCATCAAAACGCTGAAAACAAACCTGAATATGGATGACGAGGCAATGAAGCATCATGAAGATACCGCTGCGTTTATGAATTTGACAATAAAAGGCAGAAATCGGGTTATTTAGTTGGTAGAGTTGTTTGGAAAGCCATTCAAGACGACAAGAACAGAGCTGCACAACTTTATGACAGGGGATACAGCTCCAGAATCCGTAGCAAATAGGCTGCTAAACCTCCGAGAAATTGGCTTCGAAGCCTTGAGCTCGTATCTCGAAGGGGCTTCCACGAAAGTAAAAGTTGGCATACTACAAACTTTCACTTCTGTTGCCAAAAAAGGAAAATAGAAAGAGCCACAAAACAAATATTTTGGGGAAACTGAGCTGTTTTAATTAGCCCTGCGTCTAGCAAATTCAACACAAACTTCGTCCCTCGGTGAGCTGCTGAAGTACGAGCTAAAGCCATATCCGGCCTCACTTTCAGTATTATTATTATCAAGTCGTAGGGAGCCTCAGATACGCTTTTTGAAGACTCTCTTCGATCTGACTATATAGTTGATGTCATGAGCGTCATAAGGTGTTATCGACCAGAACAAAATGACACGCTAGCAGATTTTGGAATAAGAGTTTACGATGGGATTCTTAGCAACATATCTGAAGCTTGTCAGTCTGTCCATTTGGTTGGTGACAGGTATGACAGTCTCAGTGACGATAGAACCCGTGATGACTATTCATTCAACCTCAAAGAAGCCACTGGCTGTCGAGAAAGAAGAGGAGATCCTAGAGGAAATATTTCCAGCTCGTTCACTTCCTCCAGCAAAGCTGCAACACTCTGGGACGGGATTCTCAGTAGTCACTAAGCCAAAGTTCGACTCTGGAAGGTTCTTTTGGAGGTCTGGGAGTACAAAATTTCGACCCGTCTGATGGCTCATCTCGCTGAAGGTTTCGAGAGTCGACATAGAGCTGTTACCATTACACGCCTTGGAAGCTCCATTGATGACGATCTCTCGTCTGGCCATGAGGAAGCAGACACTCGGGTATTATACCACACAGCAGTTGCCACAAGACGAAAGAGCACACTTGTGATAATACAAGCCAACGATACTGATATCATCTTACTAGCTGCATATTACTTCCAGTATCTTGCTAGTCTCGGCCTCAAGCAGCTCTGGGTTAAGTTTCCATCCTACTGCTTACCTACTGCCAAGACGAGGTGTGGCTCGCACTGCAAATGCTCCAAAATAGGTTTCTGTGACAGCGCATTCAAGTATGGAGCTGACCCCCAATGACTCGTAATGACGAGCAGAATTCAAATAAAGCATAAAAAATACACCAAATTTGCGCATGTGATCGCAGAACGAGCCATCTGTTTTTTGTTGTTTTTTTCCTGGTTAAAAATATTAGTTGCATAGAATGTAAATACATGATTTGATTCAAAACTGAGCGATCTATCGTTTGGTGAGATTAAAATCATAGGTTGTCTTCAAAATATTTCGAGCAAAACGCCACTGTTCAGAATTTTTTTTTGGGGGGGGGGATGGGGGAATTTTCTTGTTCAAACGCTTATACATTCTTGCAGATTCTTTCCTATCGAAGTATAAATGAAACTTAATACGAACAGAAATTAAATAAACAATCAATGCGAACAAACATACAATAGATATTAATGCAAATTAATAAATAAATCTTAAGACGAGTTAAACCTAAATTGAATATGCAAATCAAGCTTGAAACGAACAAAAAATAATATAAACAAGAGTTTGGGTATCACCTCCTTCTCTCACTGTAAAAGTCTAAAACCTACTGCGTCATTGGCGCTTTACTGAAAACCAATTTTGTTACAAATATTTCCCTTTGTACTTAATATTGAAAATAAGCATTAAAATTATAGTAGCATTTTGAACTGATAACCTTTCAGCAATTAATATCATTATACATCAAATATTCAGTTTAATTTATTTATTTTATTAGCTTTTAATTAAATTTATTAGCTCTTTTTAAAGTTGTTCAAGACGAATATAGTTTCACTACAAACAAGTGTTGGGATACTGCCTCCTTCCTTAACTGTAAATAAAAACCAAAAGGCCTACTGTGTCATTGGCGCTTAACTGAAAACGAATTATATTACAAATATTTTCTTTTCCAGTTCTTACAGCATTGAAAATAAAAATAAAATTATAGTGAAATAAATTCTTGAACTGATGGATCTTTCAACAACGAATATCATTATATATCGAATGTTCAAATTGATGTTGTTTATGCTTTACAGGACTGTTCAAGACGCATATAGTTTTCAGTAAAGCGCCAATGACGCAGTAGGTTTGAGACTTTACAGTGAGAGAAGGAGGCGATAACCAAGCTCTTGTTTGTAGTGCTTTTTGTTCGTTTCAAGCTTGATTTGCATATTCAATTTAAGTTTCACTCGTTTTAAGATTTATTTATTCATTTAAAGTAATATCTATTGTATGTTTGTTTGCATTGATTGTTTATTTAATTTCTGTTCGTTTTGGGTTTCATTTATTCTTTAATAGCAATTTCTGGTCGTTCTGAGTTTGAATTTTAACAGGTATTTGTATCTGCTGAGCCTAAGTTTAAAAGGGCCTTTACTTTTCTTGTAAAAACTTATTTTTTCGATTTTTTTTTTTTAATTAATTTTTGTTCGTTTTTGATTGCAAAAAAGTTTCATGTTTTTAAAAATTCCTTATTTCAAAATCAAACTTTAAAAAAAATCAAATGTTCATCAAAGTTTCAAAACTGGTATCAAAGTAACAATATCAAAGTAAAAAAATGGGTTTGTGTCAACCTTGGATTTTTTATTGTCTGATATTTGAAATATTTTTAACAAAATGGCTATCTTAAAATTTTTATCGGATGGGTTTGGGGAAAAGGGCGTGGGGGGGGGGGGGTTAATTAACCTTCGGTCTCTTTTGACTCATTAAAAGTGAATTAAAACTTCCTATTTTCAGTCAAATGAGCTCTCTCTGAAGTTAATACGAGCATCCCTTCTATAAGAGCCATATATATCCCCAGAGTATAATTTACAACGCCTGTCCCTGGGCTAACTGCCCTTCGATCTCTTTTGACTCTATAAAAGTGAACTAGAACGTTCAACTTTAAATCAAATGAGCCCTCTCTGAAGTTTATATGAATATCCCTTCTAGAAGAACCATATATCCCCCAGGGCATAACTTACAACGCCTGTCCCCGGACCCTGGGGGGTTGTGTCAACCCAGAAGTTTTAATATCTGATGTTTGAATTATTTTTTATTTGATTTTATTTTATTTATACATTAAATTTTTTATTTGATGCATTTGTGGGAAAAGGGCGTGGGGGGGGGGGGGGGGCTATTTGCCCTCTGATCTCTTTTTACTATTAAAAACTGAACTAAAATTTACAATTTCCAAACAAATGAGCACTCTTTGAAGTTTATACGATCAATCCTTCCAGAAAAACCATATATGCCCCCAGGGCATAACTTACAACGCCTGTCCCAGGGCCCTGGGGGGTTTTGTCGACACCAGAGTTTTTGTTATCTAACCTTTTAACTGTTTTTAACAAAATGGCTATCTAAAAATTGCTGTTTGATGAATTTGGGGGGAAATGGCATGGAGTGGGGGGGGTATATCCCCTCTGATCTCTTTTGACTCTTAAAAAGTGAACTAGAACTTTCACTTTCCAAACAAATGAGCCCTCTCAGAAGTATATATGCGCATCTCTTCAATAAGCACCACATATTCTCCAAGGGTATAACCTATAACGCCTGTCCCCAGGTCCTGGAGGGTTGTGTTGATACGGGACATTTTTTTATCTGACCTTTGAAGTAGTATTAGCATAATAGCCACCTTAACTTTTTTATCGGCTGTATCTGGGAGGAAAGAGACGTGGGGGGGACTAGCTGCCCTCCGGTCCCTTTTGACTCTTGAAAAGTGAACTAGAACTTTCACTTTCCAAACAAATAAGCCCTCTCTGAAGTTTATACGAGTATCCCTTCCATAAACACCACATATTCCCCCTGGGCATAACTTACAACGTCTGCCCTCGGTCTCTGTGATGCTGTGTCGACACCAGTGTTTTTTAATCCGAACTTTGAACTATTTCTAACAAAATGTCTATCTCAAAATTTTTATCTGATGCATTTGGGGGAAAAGGGGTGGGGAGGAGGCTACCTTCCCTTCGGTCACTTTTGAATTTTAAAAAGCGAACTAGAACTTATAATTATCAATCAAATGAGCCCTCTTTGAAGTTTATACGAACATCCCTTCCATAAGAACCTTGTATGTCCTCGGGGCACAGCTTACAACGCTAGCCCCGGGCTCTGTTGGGCTGTGTCGACACCGTTGTTTTTTTTTAATCTGAGCCTTGAACTATTTCTAACAAAATATCTATCTAAAAAAAATTTATCTGATACATTTGGGGGAAAAGGACGGAGGGGACGGGCTAGCTGCCCTTTGAGCACTTTTGACTTGTAAAAAGAGACTAGAACTTTCAATTACCAATCAAATGAGCCATCTTCGAAGTTTATATGAGCATCCATTCCATAAGAATTTTATCTGATGCATTGGCTACCTCAAGTTTTATATAAGATATATTCGTGGGAAAAGGCTTGGGAGGGGGGGCTAGGTACTCTCCAATCACCTTTGACTCTTAAAAAGGGCCTTAGAACTCTTGATATCCACTCAAATGAGTCCCCTTTGAAGTTTATACGACAACCCGTTCTATATGAAGTGCCTCTGGAAAAAAAATAAATGGAGTGTAGGGGGAGGCTAGCTGCCTTCTGATCAATTTTTACTCATAAAAAGTGAATTAAAACTTCCAATTTCTAACCAAATGAGCCCTCTATGAAGTTTATACGAGCATCCCTTCCATAACAGCCGTATAAGCCCCCAGGTCATAACTTGAAACGCCTAACCCCGGCCCTGGGGGGTTATGTCGACACCGGAGTTTATGATATTTGAACTTTGAACTATTTTTAACAAAATGTCTATCTCAAAATTTTCATCTGATACATTTAGGACGTGAAAGGGCGGGGGCTAGTTGCTCTCCGATCTCCTTTGAATCTTTGAATCCAAAAAATTAAGGATAACTTTCAATTTCGATTAAAAAGACCCCTTTTTGAATTTTTTTCGAGCATCCCCTTTGACTATTAAAAAGTGACCTCAAACCTTCCATTTCCAATCAAATGATTCTTCTCTGAAGGTTATACGAGGACACCTTTCATAAGAACCATATATGCCCCAGGGCATAACTTACAACACCTGCCCCCGGGCCACGGGGGGTTGTGACGACTCTTGAGTTTTTGTTATCTAACTTTTGAGCAATTTTTGACTTGATGGCTATCTCAAAATTTTATTGGATTTTTTTGGGGAAAAAGAGGCGTGGGGGGGACTAGTTGCCCTCCAATCTCTTTTGACTCTAAAAAACTGAAATAAAACTTTCAATTTCCAATTGAATCAGCCCTCTGAAGTTTTTTTGAGCATCCCTGCAATAAGAACCATATATCACCCCAGGGCCCTGGGGGGCTGTGTCTTCCCGGAGTTTTCGTTATATGTTCTTTGAACTATTAAAAAAAATGGATATCTCAAAGTTCTTATCCGATGGGTATGAGGAAAAAAGGCCGTGGAGGGGGGGGGCTAGGTTCCCTCCAGTATCATTTGAATCTTTAAAAGTGAACTAGAACTTTTAATTTCCAATCAAATGAGCCCTCTTTGAATTTTATAAGAACATCCCTTTCATAAGGCCCATATATGCCCCCAGGGCATAACTTACAACGCCTGCCCCCGGACCCTGAGGGGTTCTGTCGACACCGGAATTTTTGTTATATGATCTTTGAAGAGTTTTTAACAAAATAGCTACGAGCTATTTTTAACAAAATAGCTATTTTTAACAAAATAGCTAAACAAAATAGCTCGTATTTCAAAATTCTTATCGGATGCATTTGGGAAAAAGGGTTTGGGGGAGGGGAGGGGAGTCAGTTACCCTCCGATATCTTTTGACGCTTAAAAAGTGAACTAGAACTTTCAATTTCCAATCAAATTAGACCTCTCTGATACGAGCATTCCTTCCACAAGAACCCTATATGTCCCTAGGACATGACTTACAACCCTTGCCCTGAAGACTGCGGGGGGAGTATCCTTCTGAAATATATAATTTCCAGAAATTTCAACTACGTTGAACAAAATGGCTATCTCAAAATTTTGATTGGATGTGTTGGGGGAAATGGTGGGCGTGGAAGGAGTGTTAGTTGCCTTCCAATCACTTTCTACTATTAAAAAGGGACCTGGCCATTTAAATTTCCAATCGAATGAGCCCTTTCTGAAGTTTCTACGACAACGCTTTCTATAAAAACCTTATATGCCCCCAGGGCCTAACTTATAAACCTTGCCCTGAGGGCTGTGAGGGGGGGGGAGTTTATCCTCAAAGACATAATTTTCTGCATTTACAACTACGTTGAACAAAATAGTTATCTCAAAATGTTGATTAGATATGTTTGGGGAAAGGGTGGGCGTGAAAGGGGGGTTAGTTGCCCTCCAATCACTTTTGACTATTAAAAAGGGCACTAGCCCTTTGAATTTCCAATCGCATGAGTCCTTTTTGAACTTTCTATGACAAAGCTCTATATAAAAAACCTTACATGCCCCCAGGGCATAACTTACAACCCTTGCCCTGAGGGCTATGGGGGAGTGTCCTCCTCAAAAACATAATTTCTATCTGGAAATCAACTACACTGAGCAAAATGGCTATTTCAAAATTTTGATTGGATGTGTTTGGGGAATTAGTGGGCGTGTAAGGGGTGTTAGTTGCCCTTCCATCTTTTTTGACCCTTAAAAAGGGCACTAGAACTCCCTACTTCCGATCGAATAAGCCCCCTTTGAAGCTTCTAAGAGAAAATCTCCCATGTGAAAGTGCCTCTGGGAAAAAAATAAATAGTAATAAATAAATAATAAAACATTGGAGCCATATGGCTTTTACTATAGGCGACGCTATAGCGTTATTGAGGGGAAAGTTTAACTAAATCAAATCAAACTATGTGCATGCAGGTTGTCAAAACGACGTGTCTCAGAAATGTCACAGGGTATTAAGTCGCGGCTTTCACGATGTGCTTAGGGGGAAAATCAATTGACCAAAAGGTAATATATGCACGTTCATACAATCCTACTACTACTACTACTACTATTAATACTACTACTACTACGATGTTGCTCCAACTACTACTTCTGTTGCAACTACTACTAAGCCTAAGAGCATTAAGGTGAAAACTTCCGAAAATGTTGAACTAAATTAAAACGCACTATCGGCATACAGGTTATTAAAAGGGCATATCGGCAATATCATAGCAACGGCTTATTGCTTAAAATGAAACTTCTAGTGTATGTTGAGGGTGATGTTGAACCATCCAAAAAGAACTATATGCACGCTATTACTGCTACTTCTACTATTGCTTCAACTACTATTACTACTACTAATGCTCCTACTAAGGTATGAAGTAAACTAAGATCTACTACTACTACTAATACTACTACTACTACTACTACTACTACTAGTGCTCCTACTAAAGTATAAGCTAAGGGTATGAAGGAAAAATTTTCAGGAAATGTAGAGCGTAGATGTTGAAGATAAAAATCAAAACACGCCTTGTGTATCCAGGCTTTCAATAAGCCGTATCAGCAGTATCTCAAGAGTATTAGTTTGAAACTTTCAGGGAATGTTGAAGATTATGATGAACTAGTATAATGTACTATGTGCACACTATTACTGGTAGTAGTAGTAGTACTACTACGATTGTTAGCACTAATACTAGCAAGGCTAATGTAATTACGGTGGAACTTTTATTTACTGTAGAGAGACATTTGGCTAAATCAAAACATATTATGGGCATGCAGGTTATCAGCAATATCTCAGAAAAGGCTTAAAGTTTAAAGTTAAAATTCCCAGGGCATGAGGAGGGGATGTTGAACTAGACCAAAGAGGCTCAATGTGAATACTAATACTGCTTACTACTGCTATCACTGGAACTACTTTTAATGCTCCTACTATTATTTTCGCCACTATGCCTACTACTATTGCCAATGCTAAGAGAATTGCCTAAAATTTCAGAGAATGGTTAGGGCGAGGTCGAACTGAACCAAAATATATAATGTACATGTGGGTTATCAAACGGGCAATTAGCAATATCCCAGTAACGGTTATGGGTATTAAGCTGAATCTCCCATGGCTACCAATATTACTACCAACTTTGCTGCTACTTCTGCTACTAAAACTGCTACTATTACTGCTACTATAGAATGAAATAAAAATAACTTAAATACATCCAGGTTGTCAAAATATCCTGGCAATATTTCTTAGGATTAAACCTCACGGAAAGTGTATGTTGCTTTTAAAGTAAATAAAAAAACACTATGTGTATAGTGTTTTTTTTTTTGCACTAAGAAAAAGGAGACCGGATGTTTGCAGAATTTGATCTAAACTGTCAATAAAAGTGGACGGTTAATTTTATTCCAATCCCAAGGTAAACTTTGCTTGTAAACATTACTGTTTGATCCTGAACTATCAGATGTGTTCCGAACTGTACGAATAAGCTAACTGAAATAGGCAAGTTATTAGAAACCTGATGCTCAGAAACCATCTTTAGATGCAACCATGCCATGGAGGTTTGAAGGTAAAAGTGGCACTAAAAGTGCCATTTTTACTGTTATATGGCACTTATGGATAATAAATTTGATAAAAAGCACATAGATATGAGTAATAGATTTAAAATTAGCCTTCCCGGAATATGCTTTAAAAAATGAGTGCATCACATTTGCAAAAATAGTGTATTATCTGAAAGGTAATCATAAGAAGGGACAAACCATGACTAAAAAAAATCCAATCAGGAATCGAACGCATTATATTCTAATTTGAAGTCCAGCGGTGCACTAACAGAACCGTACCTCTAATAATCTAGTTTAATATATTGGTATTTGTAGGACTTTAATTGCGTACCATGTTAAGGGGGCCTGGAAGAGGGACGTACGGGAGGTGTTCTTGCAAACCTCCAGTAACGGGTTCTGGACCATAATTATTACCATGATACCGTTTTATACTTCCAAAATTTTCTACTTAAGAAGTGGCACCAAAAGTGTTGTTTTAAGGGCTATTTTGAAATTACGAATGGTAGAATTAATGAAAAGCACGTAGATATGAGTAATAGCTTTCAAATGAGCCATTAAACATAAGTCTTAAAAGTTCTGTTAGCCCAATAGCCCCAGCTTTTCCAATTGAGACATGGCACCAAAAGTGCCATCTGGAGCTTGCAAATGGTGGAACTTATAGGAAGAACATAGATATAAGCAATATCTTTTGTATGAGCTATTAAAAATCTGTCTACGATGTTCTGGTAGCCCGCTCGCGCCACTCCTTGAGAAATGGCACACAAAAGTGCCATCGTAGTACCATATGGTACTTGCAGATGGCGGGATTAATAAAAAGATAGTAGATATGAGAAATACTTTTTGAATGAGCCATTAAAGACCTTGCTATGATTTTCTGGTAACCCGTTAGGCCTGAAAAAAAAAAAAAAAAAAAAAAACGAGACAGATAACTGCTACTGATGCAAAAAATTGATTTTCCTTGTTGTTAAAAGAGGGGGATTGTAATTACCTCATGTAAGGTTTTCGATCATGCTGGTTCCAATAGTACACTTTTCATTTCCAATAGTACACTTTTCCATTTTCGAGGGGTTTTAGGCTTTTTTCGAAATCACCATAAATTTCTTTTCGCAATAAACTTTTACTTTTAAGACGAACTAGAATAATAGTTACCATTCCTGAATCAGTGTCGGATGGCATTTTTTTTCACTAGGCAGTTTTTTTTCTTCAAAATGTGTTTTTTAACTTTTAGTTATTATGGGCTGTGGTTCGCTCTTTACTAGGTTGCAGCTACTGCTACAGCCACGATAAAACCGTAGTGTTAGTATTCCGTAAATGTGGTTGACTTGAGGAGGATGTTAAACTTAGTTTTAAGGGTAGAAGGGTTAGATTAGTGGAGGAATGGTCATATTTAGGTGTTAAGTTTGAGGCAAAAGGAGATTTATTTAGTAACCATACAGAAAGTAGGATCGGATAAGGTAAGGCATGTTGTAATACGGTATTAAGAAGTCAGCTTAGGGATATTAAAAAGACCCAAGTAGTTAAAGAGGTTTTCAGAGCTAAAATTTTAGGTGTGATCCAATGTGGATCTGAGGTTTGGGGGCATGTGAAGCTAGAAACAGTGCAATTAGGATATTATAAGAGATGGCTTGGGATAAGTAAGCATACAAATCGTTTAGTAGTTAGAAGTGATTTAGGTTTGTTTTCTTCCAGAAGTCATGGGCTAATTAACATGGTTAGGTTTTGGGAAGAAATTTAGTGATGGCTAGGGTACGGGTGATGAAGGTGGCTTATTTAGAAGTGTTGAAGGGCCGCTTAGGTAGTGGGTGGTGGGCCAAAATTAAGTGTGTATTAGATAGGTTTGGACTAAGCCATATTTAGGGGATGGTTTAGGGCTCGAAGATATGGGGGACCAAGTAAGTGGAGTAGTTGAAAGGATTTTACAGGACCAAGGAATGCAGGCATGGCGGGCCGAGTGTTCGCTTTCGAATTCACTGCGTCTTTATTGTCGGTCGAAGAGATTTGGGGAGTAGAATGGCCATAATATCTCCGAACAGCACTCCTTATATGGGCATAGAGTCATTAGGGAGAACACGTTGCTAATGGGGTCAATGACCTCTTTTTCCAAGGTCGATTTATTTGATGTTTCTATGTGTAATAACTCCGGAACGAAGGTTGCACATGCGCATTGAATTCTAACGGGAACAATGT
>NC_142804.1:54436660-54452152 GCF_049724085.1 Artemia sp. Qi Xiang Cuo | reverse complement strand
GAGTTCCATCTTCAAATTCAGTTTCGTATTGCACCACAGTAACGCCAATATTTAAGTGGGCATTAGCCCTTTTAAACATGTCAATGGATCGAAGCGTCACTGGATATTGCTCCTCGGTACATGAAAAGTCTACACTTCAAAAGTGGAATTCTTCCGTCCCTTGCATAGACCAGGTTTCTAACGTTTTTTCACTAGCGTTCAGAAAGAGCGGTTCGTAGTCTGAGATTATGACCACGTCCCGAACACACATTTGTCATGTTTGACCCCGAATCCATTGGACCCCTTGAAACCCCACCCAAATATGATTTTCTATTTAATCTACTGCCCTCCCTCCCCCATGCCCCCCTCTTTCAATAAAAACTTTCTTAAATTTAAATATATTAAATCATAAATTTTAAACAAAAATAACAATAGACCCACAACTATTTTAATTAAAGTTCTCGAGATGCGTTATAATTTGATCTACCCAATCGAAGAAAGCACCCTAAAATTTTTCTAAATTCGAATAAACCAATCGTATCTCGGAATGTACATAATGATAATAAACTTCACTTTTCCCCTCATATAAATAAAATACTTTTATAACAATAGAAGCCTAGTGCACGAATTTTTTCTACATATGCATGCACAATTTCTACAGTGTCAAAAACAAATTTCCCCGCCATAAGTGAATTAAAAGGGTCCCCAAATGTTGCTGTGAAAACAACTATATTATTTAAAATTCTGTTGGTTAATTGAAAATCGGGGGGAGTTGTACCCCCCTACCCCGCGTGTATCTTACCCCCTCCCCCAACTTGTTCAACAATATCTGTCGAATGGGAAGCCACGTCATTCGATTGAAGTAGACCCGTTAGGGTATCGGTGGCTGGAGGAGGAGGGTTCCCTGTAAAATCATCCAAAAGCTGCAAGGTATTTTGGCACAAGTCTACCAGCTCAACTGTGCTATTATCTACATTAAAAAAATCAGCTAAAAAGTCATCAATCTCGAAAGGTACTTCAATAGAGTTAATGATTTCGTTGTCCTGAAACTCCACTGGCGGTGTTAGAAGTGGTTCCTCCTCTTCTTCACTGGACGGAGAGTAGGGGACCAATGCTCGTCCGATCTATAAATGAAAAATAGCTTATTTTCAAAGTGTTCAAATCATCCCTACTGCTTTTAAAATTTGGATTATTATTTAAAGTCAGCGCTTAGTAGTAGTAGTAGTATGAGCATAGTAGCATTTGGTTAATTCAACTGAAAGAAAATCAAACCGACGCTTCCCCCCGCGCGTCCCGGACCCATTGGCTCCGTGACTCCCGGCAATTTATATAATGCCTCCAAAAAGTTGAAATATTTATTATTCCATACAGTTTCAGTAAACACAGGAGTTTAATTATGAAGGTTATATGAATGAGTTTGAACTTCAAAATGATGAAAATCGTTAATTCACTTTCTCCACGCACTTCTTAGACATTATACCGCTATGTTTTGACATAAAGCTCCCCGCGCGAGGTTATAAATAATTTTGGCATCTCCTTTTCCTGTTTTGTTTTACATTAGCGGTTTTAGTCAATCAAGGTTTCAATGGTTTTTGCGTAATTCTGTGTTTTCTGAAATAGCGGAGAACAAATTGTCTGTAAAATTAATATTTAGGACATTGGAGTTCTATATTCTATGTAAGAGCGAAACATGGCACGATAGAAATATTCAGTGTAAATTAGAACGACAATATGTGACAGATGGGATAATCTCTCTCAAAATTAGGTGAAAAAGAGCAGTTGGTGTTTCAAGGGTAGCTAAAATATATGTAAGAGAAATAGAGAAAGTATAAAAGATTAGAAAAAATCACATTTTGAGTTTCAAAGACGGTGATTATTAATAGAAATTAACTAAAAATATTTACTTATGAAATAACTAAGCGATAGCAAAGATTAGAAATGAGGGGTTTCTATGCAAAAAAAATATATATAGATATCTCCGAGGGAGATAAATTTAAAACAATGGTTGGGGGGTGAGGGATTAATATCCCGCTGAGATATGTTTATATTGGGATTGAAAAATAAAAAAAAATTGGAAGAAATATATAGGTAGGAAAAAATGCATAATTTAACATACTCCGTGTGGGCTGGAGCGCCCTACGGATCTGTTAACGTGTGTGGGTGGGCGGGGGGGGAGGCAGCGCTATGTTCTTGCACGACTGGGCCGGCTATTTCACGATCTTGCATAGCTTTGGCATTGTAGTTAGCCGACCACTCTCTCTTTAAATTTCTGCCAGGCTGCATTGAGGCTGGCACTGATGGGGCTGCATCACCCTCTCTGGCTTTTTTGGAAGGAGGGGGCACGCATTCTTCATAATTGGCCTTAAAAAGAAGAGAAAAAATTAGTATCAAAATAATTTGCCCCTTTTTTTACAGAAAGAAAGTTAGTACTCTCATCCATATAATTTTGTTTAGAAAAGCATTTATCTCTTTTCAGTAAAGCAAAAAGTAAAAATTTCGCGAGAAATATATTAGGCTTAGAAATCAAACGTTTTATTAGACAATCAGTAGTCTATAGCCATAGGATAGGAATCATTGTTTCTATTTTTACCATTTAGAAAAATATTAAATTTTCCGGTCTATAGGCTTTAAATTAGATCGTTAACCCATCGACCTGTAGGCCTATATTTTGCAAACATAGGTTAAAATGCTATTCAATTTATACATTCGTAAACACATAGGAAAAGGGGTGACAGCTAATTATAACCTCGCGCAGAGCACTATGTCAAAACCGGAGTGGAATTTTCATTAAAAATTGACAGAAGTAAAGGGTCGATTTTACAGAGAAGATATATAGAAGGACATTAAACAACGGTCTTTTATTTTTGCGAGAATTTTGTTGTAAAAAAGGGAGGGGGGGGTTAGGTTTTGTTGGTAAAAGAAAATATTTTATGTATTTAATTTTGACGGAGAAACAGTTCCTTTTGACTTTGGCTGCCGCGCTCGTAAACACATAGGAAAAGGGGTGACAGCTAATTATAGGCCTCACATTGGAGTCTTGTGTCAAAACAGAGCGGCATTTTCATTAAAAATTGACAGAAGTCAGTGATCGCTTTAGCTGGAAATATAGAAGGAAGGAATTTAACGAAATGGTATTTCTTTTTGCGAGAGTTTGATTGTAAAACAGTGAGGGGGGGGCTTAGGTTTTGAGGGTAAAAGAAAATATTTTATGCATTTAATTTTGACGGAGAAACAGTTCCTTTTGACTTTGGCTGCCGCGCTCGTAAACACATAGGAAAAGGGGTGACAGCTAATTTTAACCTCGCGTAGAGCATTATGTCAAAACCAGAGCGGCATTTTCATTAAAAATTGAGAGAAGTCAATGGTCGCTTTTAGATAGGATATAGAACACTTAAAATTTCATAAATTTAACTAATTGGTATTTATTTTTGCGAGAGTTTTGTTGTAAAACAGTGAGGGGAGGGGGGTTAGGGTTTGAGGGTAACATAAAATATTTTATTTATTTAATTTTGAAGGAGAAACAGTTCCTTTTGACTTTGGCTGCCGCGCTCTTAAACACATAGGCAAAGGGGTGACAGCTAATTTTAACCTCGCGTAGAGCATTATGTCAAAACCAGAGCGGCATTTTCATTAAAAATTGACAGAAGTCAGTGATCGCTTTAGCTGGAAATATAGAAGGAAGGAATTTAACGAAATGGTATTTCTTTTTGCTAGAATTTGATTGTAAAACAATGGTTTGGGGGGGGTTGGGGTAAAGGAATATATTTACGTTTTAGCTGAATATACTGGAGGATGTCCAAGGAAAATTCGTTTGAAAATAAAAATGCACTTACATTGCTAATTGTGGCTGCCAAGGCCTCAAGCTCATCAATTATGTTAATTGTTCTATCCATTCTACTTGTTTGCACTGTGTCAAAATACTTTCTGATAATTTAATCACATTGCATGTCCATTATATACGAAATCTCAAGGCCGAATTTTTATGTAACGGGGAAAATCATATGTAACAAGTCCTCTGATTGGTTGAGAAGAGGGGTGTATCCGACTCACTGATTGGCTGAGAAGGAAACACGTGATCTAACTGTTTCTGGGAAACTCATAACATTTGGCTCGAGCAACAACAACAAATACTATTTCTGGATCATAACATTCACAATCGATTACGCAATCAATCTCTCGGAAATTCACTTCCCCCTCGAGTCCTAGATCAATAACATTGTTCCCGTTAGAATTCAATGCGCATGTACAACCTTCGTTCCTGAGCTATTACACATAGAAACATCAAATAAATCGACCTTGGAAAAAGAGGTCATTGACCCCATTAGCCACGTGTTCTCCCTAATGACTCTATGCCCATATATGGTGTGGGGTCACGAGTTATTATGGCCATTCTACTTTGGGGTGAAGTTTTATTTTTTAAGGTGGGTTTGAATAAGAAAGAAATTAAGTTATTGATTGAAATGAGGGCTGATAGTTTCCCACTGAGCCAAAGAATAAAGGTTATCGGGAGGTAAAGGTAAAAGGCGGGTCCTTTTTGTCCTATGTGTGGAGGATTAGATGACAGCGTATATCACTTGATGTGTTAATGTGAGGAGCTGAGTGATTGGAGACTTGAAGTGTTTGGTAGGGGGTATTATGATTTAGAGGGGTAGGTAATAGTGTGTGCGGATGAGGGTTTTATGGGTATCAGAAGCTTGGCACAATTCCTTCGTCTCGCGAATCATAGAAGTAGATTTCTGTAGGATTATGTTAGGATTTCTGCAATTTCTCTGTAATTGTTCTTTGTTTATATGTTTTGACATGGCCTATGAACTTTTAGCGCAAATAAATTCTATTCTATACTCTATTCTATACTAGTTGTCAAAAGGGCGTAACTCAGGAATGACTGAGTGCTATTCCTAAAAACTCTTAATTTTCTTAATCTAGAAACTAATTTTAATGAAATGTATGTACAAAATATTAACGAATAGCTTTATATACATAAAGAAACCCATTCTTCGTAATTTATGATCCTAAAGAAGAGTACTTTCCACTATCTGGGGGGATGCCTCTTAGAAACTCCCCACCCCCTTGACACCCACTGTTCGAAGGTCAGGAACCTCATAATAAATGACAAAAATCTTTTTTTTCAAACTGTGGATGAAGTCCTTTTATTTTATTCATAAGCTTGAAAAGATCAGAGTAAATTTTACTAAGAGATTGGGAGTAAAAATTAATGTTGTTTTATTCTAAAATTCTTATTGAAACAAATTTCTTTGGTGGGTAAGATCTTGGATTATTTTTTAAGAGTTTAAATTATCTTGGTATTAAGAAATTGCAGGACGGACAAAAAAATGTTGTACCTCCAGGGACAGCCATTGGAGGGGGTTGGGGTAATTATCCCCTTGAAACTTGTAAAACAAACCGTTTTGGTATTTTATTTAACATCAAAATTTCTCACAAAGAACTGTCTGGTTTTTTCATGGAATATTGAAAGGTTGTAGCTTAAATAGGCGGTACCCACCTTGAGACCTTATGAAATGGTTTCGCAGCCATAAAAAAGAAAATTTGATTTTGTTCTTCGGGCATGGATACGCTACTAAAAAAATGAAAATTAAGGTATTAATTAATCATAGGACACCCACTCTAAAAAATGCAAAAGAAAAACTAAAAAAAATGCTACTACTACTACTATCAACTCAATGCAGCACTAAACCACCTGTGACCAGCACAGCTATGCACGTTACTCTTCCGTCTACGAAAAATTAAGAAAGAAAAACAGGTCTAATTTAAATAAAGCAGTGCCTTATCTAAATTAAACCCGTTTTTCTCTCTTAATTTTTCGTAAATGGAAAAGCAGTGTGGTCTAAAAAATTGTTTAACTCCTCCATCCCAATCTATTCAAAGTCTCCCTCTTTACACCCTTCCAAGAAGTTCCCAATCCTCATAATTCTTTCCCTACGAAATCCTCTCACCAGATTCGGGGACGACCTGCTTTGCGTTCAACCCTAGATGGTTGGGCGACAAGGATAATTTTTGGCAATCTGTCATCCTTCATCCACAGAACGTGTCCTACCCCTTTCATACCTTCTCTTATTATAGCCCTAGAAAGCAGGATTCATCCATATTTTTCGAACAGCTTACTGTTTGAGATACGGTCAGTCAGTCGGGTACACAAACAATCCGTAGGCAATTTCTCTGGAAAATATCTAACAGAACCTACTCCGTTTTTCGGAGCGCCTGCGCTTCAGAACCATACTGGACTACTATCATCAATGAAGCTTCTGATATTCTAATCCTGATTCGTAGACTTAACACACTCATACTTATCACCTTTCTTATGAAGGGGCTTGATTACAGTTTTCCTAATATAGCTAGGTATTTCCTCTTTTAAAAAAAAAAATAGATTTATAATCTTCAGTACTTATCTCTAACCTCACAACCGCAATATTTAGACAGCTCATTAACCACACTATCAGCACCAGGAGCCTTAATATTTTTTAATCCTTTTATTAATGTCACTGATTCTTCCTCGCAAACTAAATCTTACTTCACATCCAAAGTGTTGCAAACTTTTTCATTCTTTTCTACATTTTTTCCTGTAACCCTCTTACGTTTTAGGCCATTCTCAAAATTTTCTGCCCATTTTTCTTTAACTCTTTCCTTTTCTAATTCGTACTGTCATTGATTCTTCCTCACAAACCGAATCTTACTTCACATCCAGTGTCACAAACTTCTCCATTCTTTTCTATATCTTTTCCTGTAGCCCTATAACCGTTTAGGACAATCTCAAAATGTTCTGCCCATTTCTCTTTAACTCTTTCCTTCTCACGAATTGTGGCCCCTTTCCTATATTTAACTGAGGCAAGTCCAGATTGACCATTCATTATCAATTTATTGATATTTTAGTAAAATATTTTACTATAATGTTGTCTGGCTGCATCTTTCCAACTAAACCTTTGTATCCAAGCATCTGTGAAGTTCGGGTCTTGCATAATATAAACATTTTCCTCCCTTTTTAGAAGACTCATTTTTGCTTAGGAAATAAGTTTTAGATCATTTTTAATAAAAAGCATAAAGGATAATAATATAATTTGTTGGAAATTGATTCGATTTACTACAAAATTTGACAACCTGGATGCACATAGTATCATTTGATTTAGTTCAGCACCCCCTCAACATCTACTGAAAGGTTTAACTGAATGTTCATAAGTAAGCACATCCCACAAGAAAAACCTGCTTTTTCTTAGCCAGAACTTAGCAAAGAAGGAACCATAGGCAACTGGTTCCTTCCAGTTTGTTTGACAATTCTGACATTCTACACCAAAGAAGGAACTTTCCCAAAGGCGTTTGTTTTATCATCTTGTATTTGAAGATAAAAATTTTAGTCAAAACAAATTAAATTTTAATTTAATCTTTTTCTTACTCACAACAGGCACTAGATAACTCAATTTCCTTTCAAATGAGTCCTTAAACATACTTTTACAATTAAGTTCAGCTTCAACGAAGAACCATTCCTGAATGAGCTTGAATGATCTTTCTTCCTCACTTGACAGTTGTTTGCTGCTTTTTTTCAAAAGGCGTTTTCTAAAGTTTTGGTTTCTATAGGTCAGAACTCTTTCTTTATTATTTTTCAAAACGCGTGTTTAAGGTTCCGGTTTCTATGGGCTAGAACTCGTTTTTTAATATTTTGCTCAGATACTGCAATCCTGATAACCCTACCCGCTTTCGATAATGGCACCAAAAACAGCAACTTTTGTAGAAATTTAACTGTCGACTGAGTCCCCTAGTCACTGCCCTACGTCCCTCCAGTTGTTAACTTGTGCTTACAAAAGAAGAAGAAAAAAAAATACAAAAAAGACCCCAGTCTTGCATGCTGAAAAACAATTTGTTCGAATTTTTTATTTTTTTTGGGCTAATTTGAATTCTCCAGCTATAGGTTTTTGGTAATACAAATCCTGACAGTTTAGCAAGTATTTTCAATGTTAATAAATTGGGCATTTGAGACTTCTTTTCAAAATACTCTTGAATCTACTTTCCTGATTATAAAGTACTTATAATTTGGATCAGGGTAAAACTTACCATTCCTAAATAAGTTTCTTTTACGAGATTCTTTCCCTGTACAATTATTCTGGAACGAATTTTTGAATTTTCCATTGCTACGGGTTGTAATTCGCTTCTTTCTAAGGTGCAGTTATTGCTCCGGCCATGCTGTCTGGGAATCAATGTTGTTAAGCATAGTAAATATTGTATTAAAACCTTGATTCCAGCAGAACTTGAGCTCATATCCTGCATAACACAATAGACCGCTGTCTTAACCGCTAAGCTATGATGACATAGCAAAAGACAGTGATCTGCTGCACATTTTGATGTATTTTATCCGTAAAGGGGCTGTCTTCCTCAGGAGATGATTACAGCAAGGCCATCTGTTAGTTCCTTCATTCGAAGCTTCAACAGATGAGTTACTTACTTACTTGATTTCGGCGGGAACCAGACGAAGAACTGTCCTTCTCGGCACCAATGGACTTTGGAATTACTTCTAACGAGCATTTTGATTCGTTGGCTGCAGCTTTCCCGGTGATGTTCGGCCAGTATCTGTCCCATCTCCTACCATGCCTCCAGAAACATCCCCATGGTTCAACGTCGTCTTTGAATTTTTGCCAAAGATTTTTCTTTTGTCCTCCCCAGTGTCGTCTACAGGGAGGTGGTGGATCAAAAATGAAGATGTCTTGATATATCGGCAAATGAGTAAAACCTAATGATCAACTTGGTAAAAGAATAAAGTTATATCAATCACTTTTATATGCTTGATGTCACAAATTATCTTAGTAAAAGCATGTAATTTAGGCAGGTTATTGTATTTATACTTCATTTGCATGTTGTATTTAAAGAGCCATGCTTGTTTTATACAAGGTAGAATAGAATAGAATTAAAAAAAAATTCACAGCATGGTTACCGAATTGAATTTCTCGGCACATATAGTACTAGTACATGTATACCGATTTGAAAAATGTTGTCATCGCTAATGTTCATTTCAGTGCAAAAACATGAATAAAATGGGTCAAAACTGAGTAAAAAAAAAATCAGAAACAAAAATAGAATTGATGGCAATTGTGATCTCTTTCATGTTTAGCAGAGACCCGAGTCAGTTTGGGGACTTTTATACGGGACGGTCTATTGCGGGCGGGAAGGTAGGGTTCGGGGATGACGGAATGTAATCGGTGAACAGACAGGGTCTTGGTACCGAAATGGAGCCATAGTAAATTCCTTCTCGCGGCCAAAGTGGTGAGTCCGAACTTACCTTCCCTTCACCATTTATGATTCCAAGTGCTCGTTTTTTTTTTTTTTTTTTTTTTTTTTTTTTTTTTTTTTTGTAAGTGGTCGTTTTTGGACATTTTCAGTCTTATAAATATACCCTGAAGAAAGACCGAAATGTCACACTTGACAAGCATACTCCAGTGTTCGCCGGATAAGAGAACAATAAAGTTGTAGAAGATGCTTAGGTGGGGAAGATAATTTCATGAAAAGTTATTAGGAGGGAAATTGAAGGAGAAGCTTGTTTGAGGATAGTTTGGACATGGGCATCCCACTTCAAGTCAGCAATAATATTCACCCTAAGTAGATTAGTGCATGTAACAGAGAATTTGGGATGAATGGGGTCTGTAAAAGAAGGGGGTAATTAAAAAAAAAATTAATTTTTATAACTGACGATTTATTAGCGTTAACTTTCATCTTCGACAAAGAAACCTCCTGTTTGAGATCATCAAGTAATGTCATAATTGAGCTTTTAATATTTTGTCGACAAACCTCAAGTGCAGACAGGTCGTCCACATACTTCCCTCGATTTGTGTGGTCAGTCATGGGGCTATTAATCATTATAAGGAATATAATGGGACACTTCAGGGTTCCCTGGGGAGCCCCACAAAAGATGGGAAGGAGGCCGGAAATTAATTTTTATATTTAAGCACTTCAGAACGATTTGTTAAGAAAGAGACGAAACTTTTAACTAAAAACGAACTCACTTGAAACTTCGTTAGCAGTTTTTTACAAAGATATTGTGGTCAATTAGGTCGAACGCTTTCTGGACATCGACTCACAAGAGATTCAACCAAGCATCAGGGTTTTCAAGGTTTCTAAGAATGGTGTCAAGAAGACTAACAAGGTAGTGTGAAGTAGATGCCTCCTTTAGGTTTAAAAACTGTTGCATGTCAATAAGCTCAAAAATCCCCGACGTTAACCAATTAGCTAAGAAACCCTTATACATTTTTAAAAAAGCTGGGGTCAAGGTGATTGGTAGTACTCCAGTAATGGCTCAGCTTCCAGCACGACGGGTAACATCCGGAATTACTAATATTATTAAAAACAATAACTGGGAAATATTTTTGGTAATTATTCATTAATAAATTAATGATAAGTTAGGTAGACATAAATAGGTAAAGAGGCTGATGTGATTGGGGATAAAAATGATTCGAAAAGTCTCTATTGAATATTACCTAGCAGAATTTGTGTAATACTGGCCAATACTGCAGGACATACCTAAGCCGTCGTGCATTTCAGATTTAAGCTCATTGGTGTGCAGTCCATAGTTTATTAATTTTATTCATTAAAGAAAACATTTTCCCCAAATTAAGTTGTTCAAAAATAAGTAAAGAGCTCCATTAAACCAAAACTGAACAAAAATAGAATCAAATAATCTACTAAGCATACAACTACTACAAATCACTATCAATAAATAAATAAAACCCAAAACGAACAGAAAATAAAACAAATAACAGAGTAAAACTCAAAACGAACAGAAATTAATATGAGTAGGGTTCAAAACCCCTATGCTTTCTAAAAGCCAGAATATAGTGTGTACTTTACTGAAAAAATCCAAATGAATTTGCTGAAAAATGTGCATTGTCAGCTGAATATACATATGCTGATATTTATTCCAGAAATTCTTAATTAATTTTTGATTTCTTAAAAAAGTTATAAAAATGAAAATATTTAATAGAATTTTAAATAAATCTCAAAATTTAAAAAGGGCCCATTGAATGAGCCCTCTTTGAAGTTTCTACGACGACGCTTTCTATATAAACCTTAAATGCTCCCAGGGCACAACTTGCAACCCTTGCGCTGAACGCTGGGGGGGGGTCATCCTCAAAGACATTATTTCCGGACCTTTCAACTACATTGAACAAAATGACTATCTCAAAATTTTGATTGTATGTGCTAGGGGAAATTGTGGGTAAGGAAGGGGTGTTATTTGCCCTCCAATCACTTTCGAATTTAAAAATAGCATACGCGCTTCGAAGTTTCTACGACGACTTCTTCGATACAAAGTGCCCTGGTCTAAAAAAAAAAAAAAAAAAAAAAATACATTGTGCCAACATAGGCAGCGCTATTGCGCTGCCTATGAAACAAATAAAAAGCAGACATAACTTGGGAAAACCGATAAATGACAATGGAATTTTTCCTTTCTCAGCTTAAAATGAAGTTCTAAGCTATTTAAGCTAAAATTTACCTCTCAGCTCCTTAATCTAAAGTTTATCTCGCGCTTTACTGAAAGCTCATCAGATTGCTGGTGTATTCTATTTGTCTCTACTAATGATTTAATATTCTATATACTTTAAAAAAAAATTAAAGTGTTGCTGTTTCTAAAGAGTCAATTTGAACAGGGTATTTTGTTTTCCTTAAAATGTAAATTAAACATTAGCTGCGGAAAAAGAAGGGGGTTGCAATTACATTAATTTATGGTTGTTTTTAAAAGGTGCTTTGCTATCACTAAGAAATTCTTTTATTTTAATATTGCATAAAATTTTTGGAGTAATTAGATTACCTGTATTAGTGCTCGAACAGTTAATTGTGACGACATGTAAGTTAACAGGTGTTATTGCAGTGACCAAAACTAAAAACTAAATTTCGTGAGCATGCTATACATCAAAAGCATCGTCATTTCTTATACTGTTTTCGAATGTGCAAAATTCGTCAAGTTTAAAGCTACCCATAAAACACTAATCATAAGTAAATTTGCATAATATCAGGAAAAAAGGTGGAAGTACCCAACAAAAGTGATCCAATCTTGACGAAAATTGAACCCTTACTTTCTAGTCTTCCTAGGAACTTCTAAAAAAAAAGGTGGATTTGGCATTTTAACTCACGGGTGAATGTTCGTTGGTCTTTTCTTCACCATGTGTTTTTTTATACCCCTGGAGGCCATTGTAACGACATATACTCTAATGTTTAGTTTTAAGGTTGCCATTCTCACTGAAAGACTAAAACGTCCTCAAAATTGTGTCACACGGCAGCACACCCCGTGGAGTCCTTGTATGTCTAAAGGTGTGAAAAAATGCTCGTTATGTGTAGAAGCATTCAAAACCAAGATTCTGAGAAAAATCCGTCGGCTGTTATACATAGTTCATCTCCCAAACTTTTTGGTAAAGAGCATCTTAGGTTACTTCTCGAAATTTTAGGGTATTTCTGGAAAACCACTTCAACTTATACAAATGACTGGTCCAAGACGGAATTATGTGTTCGCATTTGCTTTTGATAATAAACTTTTAATTTTACATGTTTTGGAATAATGTTTTGGAATCAAATGTTTTTAAATATTTTGCAACTTGTAACATTTTTTTGGCAAGCTAAGATGATATAAAGACTGGGAGTGGGTGGCTGTCTCCCTTATATAAAATACTATTTTTATGACGTCTTAGAAACGTGAGACCGTTAATAAGACTGATTTAGTTTATTTGTTATTTTTATCATGAAATAAAGAAATGAATTTCCAGTTTACTCTTAGCCGAAGGTTTATCACATGATCAATTAATGCTTAGAATTTCTGTCACTGGGCTATGCAAAACACCAAATATGTGCTTTAATCATGACTATCAAATAATCAACTAACCAAATTTAGGTCATCTGTTTGTTCTACTTGTTGAAGGACTGAAAATTCAACTATAAGCCAAGGGGCGTCAATTCAGGTGGGGATGATTACCCCCCTTAGACCCCCCAGATTTTGAAAATGCCTTGTTTTACATATTTTAATTTAAAAATAGGTCTTTTTTATTTTCCTTGGAAAAAAAACAGGAAATGGGTCACCCCAGACTTTCACAAATTCCCCACCACATATTTATGATTTGACCCCTCCCCCCTCCTGTCGTAACTTATCATAGAAATGAATCAGAACAAAAAATGTGTAGATAAACAGATGAAAGTATATTTAGTTTATCGAAAATTCAACAAAAGAAGCAGAAAAAGAAGTATGTATAACTAGTCCAGTGTGAGAGCTTCTTGCGTAGATTTAAAAGACATCTACTTAACGCAAGCGCAGTTCAACCTCAGCACACACATGGCGCATTATTGGACGCGTCAGTATGAAAGAAGCTTTACTCTTAGTAGTGTGGTCCATAGTCTTGATGTTTTGCTAAATAGGTTAAGTCAGCAAGCCACATGAATTACTTATAAAAATTCTCTTGGAATATTCAAAAAGAAAAATTCTTTGGCATGTTTCTTTGTTTTTGACGTAAAACTACATCAGCCCAAATTAGTTCATTATTACTTAAAAGAGTTGCTTAGTATCAAGGCCGTACCCAGGATTTTTTTTTCGGAAGGTGTTTTACTAAAAAAAAAATTGGGGGGGTACACGAAAAAAAACTCAAAAAACGCATACAAAAATTTATTTATATCCAGTTTTGTTACGTTTTTACGAGTCAGACAAACATTTCGGGGAGGAGGGGGTTAAAACCCACCTAACTTCCCCTCTGAGTATGGTCTTGCTTAGTATTATTACTTAAGAAATGGAGCTTTCTTAAAAGCACCAGATTAGTTCTAGTTTACGATTGGTGAGCGAGTGCTTCTGTTGCAGGAAATATTAATATAAGTAAGGTAATGTTCATGGGGTTTACATTATATTAGTTGCTGCTTAAATGACATATCCTTGAAAGAAATTACATTCATATAATTCCAAAGAGCGGAACAACTACTAACATTCTTTATTACTCTTTCTTACTTTCATTCTTTATTATTCTTTATTACTTTAGACAATTGAAAAGGAGCGTTTTGTAAAAAAAAAACCTTTTGTTATTAGTTGTTAATTACCCAGTTTCTAGATTACTTCTCAGCTTTGCTTTTTATATCAACACTATTACAGTGATAATGAATGAAGTAAAAGTATGAACGAACGAACAAAACAAAAAAAAGCAACATTAAAACAAGACTGCTCTGAGAAAAACCTCGTCTTTGACAAATGAAAAACACATCTGTGACACAAATATCAGGTAGATAGTGGTATAATTTGTTGTTACATAGTGAGAAACAGTTGGTTTTCCTCTTTAAGGCACAAGTGGTGTCTTTTTTTAAGTGGGAGGTATGGATAAAAAATCGGGAGGTAAATGAGCTTCATAAGCAAATATATTAAAGAAAGAGAAGGAGAAGCAACTGATTTAACTAACTTGGAGGGGGGGGGAAGTCAATACTTTGTGAGACCGGGGTCAATATGCAGAGCTGCGGTGAAACTGCGATGATTCCTGACATTAAATAAAAACAAAAAAGTTTTTTCAACTGAAAGTAAGGAGCAACATTGCAACTTAAAACGAACAGGAATTATCACGTATATGAAGGGGTTTGCTCCATCCTCAATACCTCGCTCTTTATGCTAAACCTTGACTTTTTGTTCCAATCATTTAAGAATGACTCCTGAAACACAAGGCCAGTTTAACTAGAATAATAAGCTGTTTTAAAAGTTCTAAAAAAAAGCTTTAGCGCAAGAGTGAGGTATTGAGCAGGGAGCAATCCCCCTCATATACGTAATAATTTCTGTTCGTATTAAGTTGTAATGTTGCTCCTTACTGTAAACTGAAAATACTTATTTGTTTTTATTTAATTTCCGATTATTTTTGCCGGGGAGTCCCGGCTTCCGGGAAATAATGCCGAGAAATTCGGCTCCCCTCCAAAGAAACTTCTCTTGCCCCTCTAAAACTCTTTAATGGAATTATTCTCCTACGTACTCCCACCCTCCCACCAAAACTGCCCCCCCCCCCGAAAAATGTATGTGTACTTCCAATAACCAATACTCTATGTCAACAATGGGGGACGTTCATAGCTTGCAGCCCTTCCCCCGGGGGACTTTTGGGGGTCAAATCATCCTCATTGATATAGTTATGAGATTTTTTTACTAAGGGGAGCAAAATGACTGTCTCCAAATTTTGAACGGACAACTTTGGGGAAAAAGGAGGCGTGGAAGGGAGCTAGCTGCCCTTCAATGTTTCTGTCCACTTAGAAAGGGCACTAGAACTTTTAATTTCCGTTTGAATGATCCAAATCCCGATATTCTAGGACCATTAGTTCGGTGCTATGACCCCTGGAGAAAACAAACAAAGAAAAGAAAAAACAAATAAGCACGCATCCGTGACCTTCCTTCTGGTAAAAATGCTAAATCCCGCATTTTTACAGGTGAGAGCTTGCAACTTTTACAATAGGGTTTGCGGATGCAATGAATCTGATTGTGTGATTTTCCGTAATATTCCTTTACTTTTAGGGGGTGATATCCCTCTT
>NC_142804.1:54417604-54436160 GCF_049724085.1 Artemia sp. Qi Xiang Cuo | reverse complement strand
CAAGACAGGAATTACAATCTTTAATTTGTACAGAATATCCTCTATGCAATTTACATGGGTTGCAAATCTACACTTTTCATCATACTCATCAATCATTGCGCAATTCTCAACTGATGACCAACTGCCCAGTGTGGACATACATAGGGGACATGTATGGAACATTTTTTCATGCGTTGACACTCTCACTGCCACAATGAAACTGAGCTAGCAACAACAAAAAATTGTCTGAGATAGAGAGAGAGGAGTAAATCATCCTTGAACACCATCTTTTCTCATGTGAAAAAATTTCCTAAATTTCTAAACTAATGTTTAAAAGTATATCCAAAATATCATTTAGCCGTGTCGTGATCAATATATCAGTAAATTGTGTAAATGCATTTGGACCACGATGTAGAACTTTCATACGATAGTCTAATGATGGAGAATAAGTTTTCACTGTATCGTCAAGCATTCTCAGAGAAAATATCTTACTTTGAATAGAGACGGCTATAAAATCATCGTCTAGATTAAATCGTTTTTCCATAAGTACTAGATTCCCCATGGTTCGTTCTGTCTCAAATCGGTCCATCTTTTTATTTTTGTCTTAACACTCAAAGCCAATTACTGACTAACCAGAATTTTTTTTCCACTCTAAAAAACATACGCTAATCTACTGTAGAAAGAAAATAGCTTTGATTTAGAAAAAATTTTAGTGGACATAATTATAATAATGTTATTCACTAATGCATTGTGTTCTCATCAATATATTTTGATATGACATCTAATGCTGACCGAATTTTATTTGTATGGATAAAATTCCCTTTTCCAGCAAAGCATTGTTGTTCCTGCTGCTAAAACATGCTTCATGATATCACGTATCTAACAAACACATCACTCTAATCAAGGCCTAGTCTAGAGCCATCGGTTTTTTCCAAAGCCACTTTTGGTGCTCACATATCATTACTGCTACCGGCTCCATCATTAATCTCCAATAATGTAAATGCACCACTCATTGTTCTCTACTAATATCCTCTCAAATAAACTATTCTTTTTGAAATCAATTCTGTTACTAATATGAATTGTAATAAAAACCATTCCTTTTATTTAAATCCCAATCACCAATCAAGTTATCGTATATTGATCAATCATTGCTCTCTCTGATTGGCTCCTAAAAAATGTCTACTTCAAATGGTAAATTCATTGTGCAATTCTTATCAATAACAAAAAACCAGTTTCTTGTACGCTTCATATCTATTACACTATTATCTTGTCCCGTTTCTTGTCCCTTTTCAATATATAGAGGGTTTTTTGTCCCTTTTCATGTCCCTTCTCAATATATAGAGGGTTTTTCTTGTCCCTTTTCATGTCCCTTCTCAATATATATAATAGATACTACTAATGAGTCCCCCTATGATATTCTAGGACCACTGGGTCGATACGATCACCCCTGGGAGAAAAAAACAAATAAACACGCATCCGTGATCTTTCTCCTGGCGAAAATCTGCAAACTTCCACATTTTTGTAGATAGGTGCTTGAAACCTCTAAAGTAGGGTTCTCTGATACGCTGAATATGATGGTGAGATTTTCATTAAGGTTCTATAGCTTTTAGGGGTCTTTACCCCTTTTTTCTAAAATCAGCCATATTTTCTCTGGCGCGTAACTTTTGATGGGTAATACTAAACTTGATGAAACTTATATATTTGAAATCATAATTAAAATTTGATTCTTTTGATGTATCTATTGGTAACAAAATTCCGTTTTTTAGAGTTTCGGTTACCATTGAGCCGGGTCGCTCCTTACTTACAGCTCGATACCACGAACTGTTTGATAGATAGATAGATAAGTGTAATAAAGCCAAAAATACTGCCATGAACACAAAAAGAGCACAAATATAATAAACTTACATCAGCGATCATCATAAAAAGCACAAATATAATGAACTTGCATCAGCTATCATAAACGAACACTTTAATCAAAGATACACTTAAAGTTGTTTTTCGACTGAAAACAAGGAACAGCAATAAAACTTAATACTAACAGACATTAATCCACATATGTGGGAGAGAAGTGCTGCCCCTTGGTCGGCCCCCTCTCTTTACGCTAAAATTTAAATTTTTGTCATAATTCTTTAAAAAATACTGCTCAAACACAAGAGCTGTTGAATTTTAATAGGAAGTGTTTAGCGAGTATTTTAAGACGCCCCCCTCCGTTCCAATTTTTTTACTTTTTCTTATATACCATTAACAATTAAAAAATAAGTTAAGACCAGAATTGTTATTTACATTCTCAAGTACAGTCTAAATGTAAATTTTTCGTTCTTTAAAAAATCATTTAATAAACTAATAGCTATCTTTCCCTTTGAATGTACTAGTATTGACTTTTCTGGTCTAACGATCAGTGCTACACTAAATCATTAATTACTCCATCCCCTCCTTTTGGGATGATTAAATGTTGATCCTATCAACAAGACAGGATTACTTCAAAAGTGTTAAAGCTGGACAATAAATTTTTCATTAGTTTTATTCATAGAAAGGAAAGCTACGAACTTCCACCCACATTCGCTTTGTATGACATTAGCATGTTTTGACAGTTGTGAGGAAACTTTTCTATTTTTGTTGTTTAAATTTTATGTTACTTCTAAGTAGCTTGGAGAAGAAAAGGACTCTTGGGGAGCAAATCATGTTACTTAGGGATTCTATACTAATACTTCGGGCCATAAAAGCAAAAATAATAAAATTTTACGTGTTTGTGGGATGAAGATAAGACCCGGATTAAAAACTTTCATGTCTTACTTAACGATATCGGGATATATCAGTTATGGTTATGGTAAACCTACCAAATTGTTCAACTCTATCATAATGCTTTTGAATCAAACAGTTTAGAACGAAACTTTGAAAGTTGTATCTACAAGACCAAGACATTTATTTATTTTAATATATATATTTATATATATATATATATATATATATATATATATATATATATATATATATATATATATATATATATATATATATATATATATATATATATATATATATATATATATATATATATATATATATATATATATATATATATATATATATATATATATATATATATATATATATATATATATATATATATATATATATATATATATATATATATATATATATATATATATATATATATATATATATATACTATCTTTATGAGTAAGCAATAAACGGGTATGTATTTATTTATTTTTTCTCGAAAACGGCTCCATATTTTTTCGGGAAAATTGGCATCCTGTGTTATTCTGGTCTTAATAAACGATCTAGATGGATCAGAAGTTTGAGAAAAATTTGTTAAGAGCTTTAATTTAGGATAAAAAAAAATTATGTGAGTGACGTAATTTTTAAATACATAAGTATTGCAATGACATTGTCACACTTATCTGAAAAAATTGAAGATTTTCATGCATGGAACAATTTACATTAGATAGATAGATAGATAGATAGATAGGTTTATTTTCCATATATCAGTAAAATAATTACATAACAATCTACAAATCCCCACAAAGGCTCCATGGCCTGTAGGAGGGAGATTATGAAAATATCAAATAAACATTAAACATTTAAACGTTTAAGATTTAAACAATATAGACATAACATTAATATTTAAACATATAAACATAAGCATTTGAACTTTTAACATGTGAAGCATTTGCTTCATTAAAAAAAACTTCACTAAATAAACTTTATCAAACTACAGTGAATCACAAAATCTAAAAAAAAAAAAAAAACAACTATTGGCAGCAGGCAAAAGTAAAGAAAATTAATCACATGAAAACAAATATTTTTTTACTAGTCTTTTGAATGTGCCAAACGAGTGGCATTTTCGAGCCGAATCGGGAAGGGCGTTCCATGTTAAATGACACGCAACAAGAGGATTAAAATCGGATGTTATTGTTGGTGTATGGGGAATTTGGATATTTAGAGAACTACGGAGCTGATAATTTGACCAACCATATACAAAAGAAGAAGTAAACCTAAGGGACCTAGGAATATCACCATGGAGCTGAAGAAAAGCGAAAGACGCACAGGAAAGAATATAAAGTTTTTTTTAACATCAAGTAACAGTTTAGTTGCCGAACGATTCACTTCCTGGATAAGATTTATAGCTTTATCACAAATATTCGAAAGCGGTTTGAGAAAAGAAGGGAAAGTAGACATCAATATGACTGAACAATAGGAAACATAAGAATGAATTAAGCTATGAAATATGATTCTTAGAATTGGTCCTGGAAAGATATGCTTTAGTTTTCTTAGAATACCGAGGTTTCTGCATACCTTCATTTTAATCAAATCAATATGGTGTTTGAAAGATAAATTTTCATCTAGGAGGATACCTAGGAAACGGACATGGCCATCCTTTGGTCTACTAATAAAGCTTTTGGGTATATGAATTTCAGATAATTTAGAGCAAGCCTGGGATATACGAGAAAAAACAAAAAACTAGTTTTAGAAACATTTAAGGCAAGAAAGTTAGCATCAAACCAAATTGAAACTCTCTCAAAGAGGTCCACTAACTTTGTACGAACTTCATCCTCTGTTCTCCCAGAAGTAATAAGGGTGGTATCATCGGCAAAAGTAACAAGAGAATCCGAGGTATGCAAACTATAATTATGGGTAGGGAGACTGTTGGATGACATAGACGACAGCAATAAAGAGAATTTTTATTTCTAACTGCAAAAATTAGGTCATGTATGTAAATTAAAAACAGTACCGGCCCTAAAATTGACCCTTGAGGGACCCCTTGGTCAACACTTGATGGTGAGCGAAAAAATGGATGAAAAGAAATTATTCTACCAGACAAGAAAGACTTGAACCAATAAAACGCACTACCTCTTACGCCAAAATGAGAAAGTTTAAATAGAAGAACACTGTGGGTTAAAGAATCAAAGGCTTTACGAACATCCAGAAACAAAGCAGCAGGAATTAAATGGGAGTCTATAGCAGAGTGAAGATAATTCAGTAAAACCGCACAAGCATGCTCAGTCGAATGATTTGCTCGACAACTTAATTGAAAATCGTGAAAAAAATCTTTAGAAGTAAGAAAATGATTAAGACGAGAAAGCATCGCCTTCTCGTTAAATCTCGTTAAATCTCGTTAAATCTCGTTAAATTACTTAACGAGCAAAAAACCGGTAATTGCAGAAATAGTTGTATATATTTTGACAAGGGATTACGACAATTCAAAAATCTTAAAAAAAGAAAACCAAAAGTTTGAAGCTTAGTTGATACGGAGCGCCACGTCATACTATTTCATTTTACAGTCCTTGAAAAAATTTTTATGTTAAAAAAAACTTGTCTACAAAAGTTGATATTCTAAAAAAAAATCCCGTGCAGCATACGTCAGTTCAGAATGGCTCAAGTTATTATTTAAACTGCAAAAATATTCATTGTACCCGAGCAATAATTTTATTGCTTTAGTTCAAACATTAAAAATACCTAAAAAAAATTTTTGATTAGTTTGTTTTTGCTAGATAAAAGCAACTCGCTACTTAGAATGCAACCATTGAACATTACCAGTTGTATAATGTCAGTAGGAAGGCCTAAAAAGTGAAAATTTGCAATTACTACAAATGATGGTTCTTTGGAACCACCTGAACTATCAAGCGTGATAGGACCGAGAGAACGGCCGGAACATTTTAAATTTACAATGGGTGAAAATCAGCAAGCTGGACGACCAATACGGGCAACTAAAGCAAAGGGCATTTCTAAATTGTCTGAAGTAATCAATATCCAAAATGAAGAAAAAAGACAAATGCGGTTAGAAGATATGCAACAGCGAGTATCAAAACCTGTAAAAAATGAAAATGAAGAGCAAAGACAGGGGCGGTTTGAAGATATGCGAAGACGAGAATCTGAGCGAGTCAAAAATGAGAATGAAGAGCAAAGACCCATTCGATTAGAAGACAAGCAACACCAAGAATCTAAGCGAGTCAAAAATGAAAATGGAGAGCAAAGACACGGGCGGTTAGAAGATATGCAAAGCTCATTTGATCAACCCGCCGAAGTGCAGCTCGTCAGATCTACCTTGAGTACTCCCCGCCAAGAATATCTGAAAACGAATTTCGGCCGGCGATCGGTTGCCACATGGAATAGATTGCCGGCAGAGGTAATCCCGAAAAATCCTTCCCTTGACACGTTCAAGAGGAGGTATAACAAGTACCTCAGTGTTATAATATGAGGTAACTACCAGGACTAGCGGCAAATTATCATCTGTGACGGAGCCGTGAAGCCTGTAATAAAAAAAAAAAAAAAAAAAAAAACGAGAATTAAATCGTGTCGAAAATTAAAATGATCTTGAAAATTGGTATCCTGGGATATTCTTGCCAAAAAAAAAACCATCTAGATAGGTCAGAAGTTTGAGAAAATTCGTTAAGAGCCTTGATTGTGGAAAAAATTTTCATGTCAGTGACGTCATGTTTCTATACATCATTGCAGTACTGCAATCATTGAATTGCTTAAACAGCAAAAAACTGGTAATTGTAAAAAATAGTTCTTTGTATTTTGACAAGAGATTAAAACAATTCAAAAACCATAAAAAAGAAAACCAAAAGTTTGAGGCTTAGTAGAAATCGCTGTTAGAAATTGAAATTGCCAGAACAATAAGTATCTTTGAGATTTAAAATGATGATTCTTTGGAACCACCTGAACTATCAAACGTGATAAGACTAAGAGAACACCCCGAACAAATTAAATTCACAACGGGTGAGAATCAAAACCTGGACTACCAAATGAGACAAGACCCAAAAAAACAAAAATTTATAATAATTTTCGATAATTCGTTGGTAGAAAAAGAAGTTTTTGTCCCACCATCTGAACAATTAACAAATCTACAACTTGGACCGTCATGCAAAACTAGAACATAAAGTACAGCAAATTGTCTGAATTAATAAAAATCCAAAATGAAGAAGTAAGAAAACTGGGGTTAGAAGATAAGCGACAGCGGAATCAAAATGTCCCAAAATAGAAAATGATAGTCATGATATTTGGGTTTGGGATTTTGTCATGGATAAGGTCAGCAATGCTTACCATGCCTTTATTAAAAAATTAAGTTTTTGCGATATATAATTCATAATGGTAAAAGACAAACCGGGGTTTAAGTTGAAGTTCAACACCTTGTAAAAGCTCCAAGCAATGAAATAGTTATGATTAACGGCATTAAAGTTTGTAAGGACGTTAGCTAAGAGTCTAATAGGCTACTGCATCAGCCTCTATTAAAAAACAAAGGTTATGCAAAACTTAAAGGTCCAATAAAAAAAACGCATTAAGAAATTAAGTGAGACGATGTATGAATTTAAACTGCTAAAGGGATATATATACGGAGCCCCGGCACGTGGCAGGCTTCTATATACGGATTATCATTACGGATCAGTTATGGTAAATAATTTATCCTCCTCAGACTGAGGTTTGATCAGGTGCCGTAGAATTATCAAAACATATGGTCTTGGTCAGAAAAGATCCTGGATTTCGGATATAGTCTCCCGTCCTCCTCCCTATAAGATATCCATAAGGGTGGGCATCTGGTCCTAATCCTTAGGAAATTCTAGGTTTATTGTAAAAGGGCTTTTATTTCATACCTTGAAATTAAGTGCAAAATCAGTGGTTTAAGCTAAATTTACTAATGAAACAACTTGAATCAGTTTCTGTCATCAACAAGACATTGCAAATTAGGCCTTTTGTATAGTACTACCTGGATTTTGATACCTAAGAGCATTCTTCAGGTTTGCATTCGCATAAGTAAATGTCTGCCAATCACGAGGTAGACTCGAAATTTCAGTTGTTGTGTCAACTTTATTCAGAAAATATGTGTATTTAGCAAAAAATTGTAAATTGCTAAGACCAGGGCTTACCTGGTCTAATCGGCTCTTCCAATGTTGTATAATAGAAATCTCAAAACAAAAATGAAAATATAAGGCAGAGTTATTCGGTCATGTTCTGTTCTTTTTTTTGTCGCGTTTTTAAGTGCGTTTTCTGTAATTTCGTATTTTATAACTTTTTTTTATACTTTATAGGCCTTTCCATGTTTTTTTTTTTTAATGTTTGTGGTGTTTTTAACTGCTTTTTCTGTGATCCCATAATTTTATAACGTTTTTTTTCAATAAATTTTTGTAATTACAAAAGTCTGTGTCTTTTTCGACTCCATGTTCCAGGGGAATCTTCAATACGTAATTGTTTACACACTTTAAGCGTCTTGTAACCTCTCTCGCCTTTATTGCTAAATGACCAGGTGATAGCAAATTTTTAGTAATCGATTTTCCCCCTTTTCGTGTCAATTATTGTACCCGTAGGAAACAAGTAATCGTCATTCTAGCGTGCATGAAAAGGGGGCTCTCCTGGCGTGCAAAGGGTATTTTGAAAAATGTATTAGCCGAAACAGAATATTAGAAATAGATTGTTGGTCCTCTCGGTTAGGGCAGAGCTCCATTGGATGGGAATGACTTTTCGAGTTTTAATGAGGACAAAAATCATTAGAAAATAATAGACCTCGAGAAAAATGCATTGAAAGAGAAATTAAATCTCAGAAATTATTATGTTGCATCCCGCGTGTGTGTTCTCCTCATTTAAAGGTGGGTGTCCCCTCGGGTTATGAAGAAACAGGTTACGTTAGAATGCGTCATCCATAACATTCCCCCATTGCATAAGATTTAAAGAAATGCTGAAAAATGTCTTGGGAAAAAAATTCTTTAAATGCCTTGAATAAAAAATATCTTAGAAAACGTCTTGAAATGTCCTGAAACATCTTGAAAAAATGTCTTGAAATGTCTTAATAAAATTCCTCTGCCTGGCACTGTCATTAAGTAAGATCCACGTGGGTGTCCTGCTCAGTTAAAAGCGAGGGTTCCCCTCGGTTTCTGAAGAAACCGAGGTCACGAAGAAAAAGGTCACGTTAGATTATGTCATCCGTAAACATTCCCCATTAAGTAATAACTAAAGAAAAAAGGCCTTGAAAGAACAAAATGCCTTAAAAACGTCTTTAAGTCTTGAGACACCTTGAATTTCTTGAAGAAAAATGTTTTGAAATGTCTTCTGGCGTCTTGGAAAAAAAAGTCTTAATAAAATCCCTCTGCTTGCTGCTGCCATTTCGTAAGGCCCACGTGTGCGCCGTCATTACATAATATTCACGTGTGCGCTGCCATTACGTAACACCCTAAGTATGAGCTGCCATCACATAAAACCCGCTTGTGCACCGTGATTAAGTTTTCCCGTTAAATCCTCTAAGTCACGCATGAGTCCCAACTCCAATTACGTAGGTTAAAATTTTCTATGATATACTCCTATTGAGTCACGCAAGACTCTCAACCCCAATTACGTAGCAACCGAATGTAAACATTGACTTAACTAACACCCGCGTCTATTAGTTTCCTCCTATGGCTTAACTAACACCTACTGACCATTTAAAATAGTGGCCGGTAGTTTGCGGGGGCGTGTCTTCCCAAAGTAGACATTGCATAACACCTGCTGACCATTTAAAACAGGGCGCCGGTTGCATTGCAGGGGCGTGTCTTCCAGGGATGTTATCGGAATCCAGGGGGGGGGGGTCTTCCAGGGATGTTGTCGGAATCCAGGGACGTGTCTTCCAGGGCGTCAGGGGAATCCTTCCTATGGGCGTTGTGGAAGAACTGGCTATGGGTGTTGTCGGAATCCTTACTATGGGTGTCGTCAAATCCACAATGGGGGTACTGTTATTAGTGCTATGCATGATAATAGCCTGCTGCAGTTAATGTAAAAAATGAGTTGGTTTTGTTTTAGTTGGTTTTAGCTAGTTACTGACTAGGCTAGTAGATGGTTTCGGATTAAATCAGGAGTTAAGCAGGGTTGTGTTTTATCCCCATTTATATAGGTGTTGTGGTTATATGAAGTATTTTTGATGGAGTTTGTCCTAAGGAGCACGACGAAGGCTATAAGAGAGCATGGAATTAAATGGAAAAATAAAACCATTCTAGACTTCGATTATGCTGATTATTTGAATGTCCGATAAGAGACAAAACAAGATAAAGTGTATTTTAAAGTCAAAAGTTCGGCCATATATACAATAAAGCACAAATCTTGTAAACGCACATCAGCGATCTCTACTCCTATAAATTCCTATCACAATGGAAACACGTAAATAAAACATTACATTTACTTAATAAAAAATTCAGAATCGAAGTGTAACTTTTTTACTTCTATGGAAAAATTCAGAACAGAACTTGAACTTTTTTCTCTTCTTTGAGAAAATTCAGTAATGAAGTGGAGCATTTTCTCTTCTTCGGAAAAATTCCGAATTGAAGTTTTACTCTTCTCTTCTTTGGAAAAATTCAGAATTGAAGTTTTACTCTTCTCTTCTATGGGGAAACTTAGAACTGAAGGGTAATTTTTTTCTCTTCTATGGAAAAATTCAGAAGAGAACTTGATGTTTTTTCTTTTCTTTGAGAAAATTCAGAACTGAAGGAGAACTTTTTCTCTTCTTAGGAGAAACTCAGAACTGAAGTATAACTTTTTTTTTATTTTTTGGAAGAAATTCAGAGTCGAAGTGGAACTTTTTTCTTTTCTTTGGGAAAATTCAAAAAATTTCTATTCTTTGGGAAATATTCAGAATCGAAGTATAACTTTTTTCGCTTCTATAGAAAAATTTAGAACAGAACTTGAACTTTTTTTTCTACTTTGATAAAATTCAGAGCTGAAGTGGAAGTTTTTTCTCTTATTTGGAAAAAATTCAGAATCGAAGTGTAACTTTTTCCTCTTCTTTGGAAAGAATTCAAACAAAAATTATACCTACGTGGTTATAGTCATTATAATTTTTGGAGACCGAAAAAGCTGCATTAACCATCAAAAGAATCTGTCTATCCAGCAAGCATATCAAATCACCGTGCTATCCATATTCTCGGAAATGATGGTAGAAAAAATATCCAACAACAATTTACTGATTGCATTTACCATATGTCCAATGGAGAAATCGATTGCGCAAATAACTTGTTACAATGTAGAGACGCATAAGAATGTATTTTTAAGAACATGAATTAGACATAAATTTCATAAAATCAATGGAAAAATGCTTAGAAGCTACAAATGTTGTTGGCACAGTTGTTATCTCAAAGGACCTGATGTGAGGGCTTCCAAAGAACATTCTATATTGTTTCACCTACAATTTGAATGATTATGCAATACCATATAATGCATACTTCTTTAATTGCTCAGAAACATGCCAAGGAATTCTTGAAAATAAGGATATGGACCCGCTTGTATTCATTGTATTGTTTCATCGCGAAAATAAATGAGTACGCAATACCAGATAACGTATCATTCTTGAAATCCTCGGAAACATCCCAAAAAATTCTCGGAAATCATGATATTGGCGCGCTTGTATTCTTTGTATTGTTTCACCGACAACATGAATCATTATGAAATACCAGGAAACGAATCATTCTTGAAATTCTTGAAGTTCCCAGAGACTGGTTTACTTATTCTTGGAAACATGCCAAAAAAGATGCCCAAAAACAAATCACTGGTAGCATTTACCAAAAATCCAACTCCAATTGAGAAAAATGATTGCGGCAATTAACTTGTTAAGATATTGTGAAGCTTCACATCAGTTGGCCAGCATCCCATAAATAATACATTGATTGCCTTAGAATGTGTTTCTAAATGGAAAACCGATGTGTTCAAGACCATTACATAATGAAAATAATACCTGCCTGGTTGTAGTCATTACAATTTTTGGAGATAGAAACACATTTCATTAACCATCAAAATAATATGTCTGTCCAGCAAGCATCTCAAATCACCGTGGTATGGATATTCTTGGAATTATGCCAAACAAGGGCCCGAAAACAAAAATCACTGATTGCATTTACCAAATATCCAATTGGGAATTCGATTGCGCAAATAGTTTGTTACGATGTACTGACGCTTAACACCAGTTGGCCAGTGTCTCAGAAACAATACATTGATTGCCTAGAATGTATTTCTAAGAAAAAATTTCATCAATGACTTGTTAGCTCAGTCGAGTAACGCGTCGTTCTTTTACCATAGGAAATAATGGGTCCCATGTTCGATTCATACATCAGACACATATTTCATAAAGTCAAGGGAAAACTGCTTAGAAGCTAAACATGTTGTTTGCTCAGTTTTTATCCCAAAGGACCAGATGTGAGAGCTGTCACAGAACGTATTGTATTGTTTAACCAACAACATGAATCATTACGCACAATACGAGATAACGCATCATTCTTGAAATTCTCAAAAGAAAAAAAAGTTGAAAAAAAAATTCAGTAAAACATAAAGTTAAAAAAAATGGTGGTGTACCATTGGGGTCCTGGAGGGGTACTCGGGGACCCTAGAGGGGTACCTGGGGTCCCTGGATGAGAATGTGGGGACCAAAACGGTGGCGCAACGCCCCGTAATGGAAAACTGATGTGCTCAGGACCCTTTCATTGCAAAAATGATACCTTGCCGGTTGTAGTCATGATCAATTATCAAATCAGCTCGATACCATTAGAGTACAACAAGATCTCATCCAGTTGTATATTAGAATCCATATCAAAACTTCATTTAATAGACATCATGTCGCTTCAAGTTCACTTCAATTATTGAACAACATACTATCAATGGCATTGTTTCAGAAAGAATATTTGGCTTGTATTGTCATGAAATACCCGTATCAACCGGAAGTTAAAATAACACTATGGGCCCACTTGTATGGATTGAATAGTTTCATCGAGAATAATTGTTTCTGAGAAAATTTTAAATCTCGTAAAGGTATCCGGCTGGACACGAGGGACTAGTAATTCCAATAGCACATTGGGATAAGGCATCGCTTAAACTAATGGGATATGGGCCCACTCAGAGTAATAGGCTATAGGCCCTGTTAATGTGCATATAGAGAAAATTCCTCCCGGACGCTTGTCTCTCTGCGAAAAATTCTCACTGCTGAAATCCCCCCCACAGAAAATCCCCACCCAAAAAAATTTCCTTATATTTCCCAATACTATATGTGAACAATAATCAAATTGCGTAGCTTACAGCCCTTTCCCTATGGACTATAAGTGTCATGTTATCGACAAAGGGATAGTCATTAGACCTTTCAACTATGCACAATCAAACGGATATCTTAAATTATGGTCGAATTTTTTCGGGGTAAAAAGGGCTGTTAGGGGGGGGGGGCTAGTTGCCCTCAATCATTTTGGTCACTTTGAAAGAGAACTAGAATTTTTGTTGTTTTTTTTTCAAATGGATCCTCTATTGACCTTCTAGGACCATTGGTTCGATTTGATCACCCCTACGAGAAACAAAAAAAGCAACAAACAAACACGCATCCTTGGTCTATTTTTTCTGGCAAAAATACAAAAATCCACGTTTTTGTAGATAGGAGCTTGAAACCTCTAAAGTAGGGTTCTCTGACATGCTGAACCTGATGATGATATCTACATTAAGATCCCTTGATGTTTGGGAATTTTTCCCCCCTTTTTTTAAAATAAGGCAAATTACCTCAGGCTCGTAAGTTTTGATTGATGACATTTAACTCAACAGAGCATGGAATCAATCTTTTTGATATATCTATTCTTACCAAAGTTCTGTTTTATAGAGTTTCGGTTATTATTAAGCGGAGTTTCTCCTTTCTTACTCTACCGCGGACTGTTTTATTTCAAAAGGATACATATTGTCATTCTTAAGAAGAGAAAGAGCAAAGTGTTCAATAGTTTTCAAAGATAAAAGTAAAATTTTCAATAGCCTTCAACACCCTTATAGTTTCCAAAGGAAACTTTCAGATAAGGATCTCGATAGAGTGAGCCAATCTGCCCTCCTCCTGTGCAGGTTTCATAATTTTTATATGGTCTATATAATTCTTCCGTGTATAATTCCCCTTCCTCGAGCATGAATGAGAAATAAGTTAAGATACAACTTAATTAAATATATTATAAATAATATTTAGCCCTTATACTCTGGTTTAACTTAACCCTATGTTTTCGATTTTTTTTTTTTTTTCAGTAGCCTAGATCAAAATAATGTCCTGCTTGCTGCTACGAAGTTCAGAATCTATCAAATGCTGCCTATTCCACAAACCAAGTTTTGGTAACAAAAAATATATTGAATATGATTTTTTAGGTTAATGCTAAGATTTTTCAACAGTATCTTTTATATTGTTTTTACTACTTTACACGTGAATATTTTCTACTTCCTATTAAATCACTAGCTTTAATATTGTTATTTGCCAAAATCTAATTCGGCCAAAATATTTGGCCTATATTCAGTAGAACTTTTGCCAAAATTTGGGAATGATAAATTCAGTCTATAACCGGCCATAGTGTAAATGCGCGCACCCTTTTTAGTCCACTGTATAAATGTAATAAGAAATAGTTTCTGTCGGTAAAAAATTCGTTCAAGAAGTTATCATCATTTTTTTGCCCAAGTTTATAAATATTCTATTTCAAATCTAACTAGTCCATTAAAAGTTTTTTAGAAAGTCAGATAAGGATTCCTTACTTTTTCTTTTGTTTACATTATTTGCAAAAGTTTCTAAGGCTATTGAGCAACAGTGGATATAGATTGCAACACATAAATATAGATTACATGAATGTTGGTCATCACTTTCCTTCCGAAGCCGTACGCCAAAATGAGTCTCTTTTGGGTTTTTATTTCGTTTCTTAGCTACATTATTCTTTTATTCTTCTAAGGCAACGGAAGAAATTTTAACTAAATCGTGCTGATTAAGAAATTTCTCAAAGGCCGTTGCGAAATTCCTCTGACTGCCGGAGCATATCTGAGGTTGAATGTTCCTAGACTTTCTTTGTGTTTCATCTTCTGAAATTGACATACCTTATAAGGATCTGACATCCTTTAATGAAGATGCTATTCGAGAAAAGATTCATGATGATTATGGAAACAATTGTAAAATTTAATTGTAAGTTGAATTTGTACTCCTAAACATTACAATTCTTGGATATAGATTAGTCCGTAATGTTAAAGCAAATGGGGAACGTAATGATGCCAGAGATGTTGCCACCAAAAGGCGAGTATACCTTATTGTTTTGTTTTATTTTTTTGCAAAATAACCGTTAATTCTACATTATTTTTTTCTGGGAGAGGGTAACAAATACCTTCCTATAGCTGGCTATTATTTTGAGGGATATAGGGCATGTAATAGCGTTAGAGATGGACCCACATATAGTTGAACAAAAGGTTTTCTCCGGGAATTCTTTTTGTTATCTGGAAAATCAAACCGGTCATGGCTCGTTTTCATTTTTTTCTTAATGCACTTTCTAGAAATATTATTTTCAATTTATTTTTTCTATATTTTCAACTGCTAGTACCGCTTTTATTTTCACTACTAATTATGAATTATTTTCTTTGAATATGTCTCAGAGTGAAACATGGGGGATTTATGTGTGTGTGTGTGTGTGTGTGTGTGTGTGTGTGTGTGTGTGTGTGTGTGTGTGTGTGTGTGTGTGTGTGTGTGTGTGTGTGTGTGTGTGTGTGTGTGTGTGTGTGTGTGTGTGTGTGTGTGTGTGTGTGTGTGTGTGTGTGTGTGTGTGTGTGTGTGTGTGTGTGTGTGTGTGTGTGTGTGTGTGTGTGTGTGTGTGTGTGTGTGTGTGTGTGTGTGTGTGTGTGTGTGTGTGTGTGTGTGTGTGTGTGTGTGTGTGTGTGTGTGTGTGTGTGTGTGTGTGTGTGTGTGTGTGTGTGTGTGTGTGTGTGTGTGTGTGTGTGTGTGTGTGTGTGTGTGTGTGTGTGTGTGTGTGTGTGTGTGTGTGTGTGTGTGTGTGTGTGTGTGTGTGTGTGTGTGTGTGTGTGTGTGTGTGTGTGTGTGTGTGTGTGTGTGTGTGTGTGTGTGTGTGTGTGTGTGTGTGTGTGTGTGTGTGTGTGTGTGTGTGTGTGTGTGTGTGTGTGTGTGTGTGTGTGTGTGTGTGTGTGTGTGTGTGTGTGTGTGTGTGTGTGTGTGTGTGTGTGTGTGTGTGTGTGTGTGTGTGTGTGTGTGTGTGTGTGTGTGTGTGTGTGTGTGTGTGTGTGTGTGTGTGTGTGTGTGTGTGTGTGTGTGTGTGTGTGTGTGTGTGTGTGTGTGTGTGTGTGTGTGTGTGTGTGTGTGTGTGTGTGTGTGTGTGTGTGTGTGTGTGTGTGTGTGTGTGTGTGTGTGTGTGTGTGTGTGTGTGTGTGTGTGTGTGTGTGTGTGTGTGTGTGTGTGTGTGTGTGTGTGTGTGTGTGTGTGTGTGTGTGTGTGTGTGTGTGTGTGTGTGTGTGTGTGTGTGTGTGTGTGTGTGTGTGTGTGTGTGTGTGTGTGTGTGTGTGTGTGTGTGTGTGTGTGTGTGTGTGTGTGTGTGTGTGTGTGTGTGTGTGTGTGTGTGTGTGTGTGTGTGTGTGTGTGTGTGTGTGTGTGTGTGTGTGTGTGTGTGTGTGTGTGTGTGTGTGTGTGTGTGTGTGTGTGTGTGTGTGTGTGTGTGTGTGTGTGTGTGTGTGTGTGTGTGTGTGTGAGTAGAGATGCCCCTATTGATCGTGTCACGCACCCCTGCTGCCATCTACAATTTAGTTTAATGCTGACGGGACATAATTTATTCAAGGATTATCGATCGAGTCTAATGTGGGTGTGTCAAGGTCAATCGATCTGTTGTTGTTTGGCCACGTGCGAATGACATGAGGGATGATTTACATAATCGATGGGGGACATAATTTATTCAAGGATTATCGATCGAGTCTAATGTGGGCGTGTCAAGGTCATTCGATCTGTTGTTGTTTGGCCACTTGAAAAGTAATGTGTGGTGATTTACAAAATCGATGGGGGACATAATTTATTCAAGGATTATCGATCGAGTCTAATGTGTTTGTTTCAAGTTCAATCGATCTGTTGTTGTTTGGTCACGTGCGAATGACATGAGGGATGATTTACATAATCGATGTGGGAATTATTGATTCACGAGCGTGGGGAATTATGAAACAATATGGTCATAGAGTCCATATTGTTTCTTTAATCCTTAGGCCTGTCACGAGTAGCACCTGTGAAATTGATTTACATAATTGCTAGGGGAAATTATTGATTTACGAAGGGGAGAATTAAGAAACATTAAGGCTTCTTTATTCTTAGGTCTGAGACATAAACGTTCTTTAGGTCAGAGAGAAAAATTAATATTCCATTTTTAAATAGGGCTTCATTGATCTTTAGGGTCAGGAATTATAATTGACATCACTTGTTATCTTGGAATTATGCGGGAGTCTAAAGAGATAGAAATTCTATTTTTAAATACTGCTTCACGGAGCTTTAAGTCGGAGAGATAAATTGATATTCTAATGAAACCCTAATAGTTTATCTAGTAAAATTTATTAGATGAAGAGATTAACGTAGGAAAGGGTTTCCTAGAAATTTGAAATGCGTTAGCGCAGAGATGCCATTCAAAAGGAACACGCTGAAATTACGTTTAGGGAATATTTGGGCGAAACGGTTTTATCCATTTTATGGGATTATTTCGGCGAAACCGTTAGAGACATTTGAAAGAAGATTTTAGAAATGGTTTTAGAAGAGGTTTTGAGTGTGGTCGTTATAATACACTAGGTCCATTTGAACAGTGTTGTGAGGTCCTCGACCCCAACCCCAAAGGATTCCGATCCACCACCCCAACCCCGAAGGAAGCCCCCCGGTCTTCAAAGGCCCCCCCAAGCTCCAATAGAGCCCCCACCCCCCAAACGCCCTCCTCAGACCCTCAAAGACCCTCCTCTGGTCCTCAAAGGGCCCCGGACCCCCCAAGGGTACCCCGGACCCCACAGGGCACCCCCAGACCCGCCACGGACATCCCCCGGCCCCCCAAAGGCCCATCGAGCTCCCAAAGGCCCCACGGGGTCCCAAAGGCCCTCCCCCGGTCCCCCCATGTCCCCGGGCCCCCCAAAGGCCCATCGAGCTCCCAAAGGACCAACGGGGTCCCAAAGGCCCTCCACCGGTCCCCAAATGTCACCCAGACACCCAAAGGCCCTCCCTGTGCCCCAAAGGCCCTCCCTGTGCCCCAAAGACCCTCCCCGGCCCCCTCCTCCTCCTCCTCCCACCTCCTCCTCCTCCCTCCTCCTCCTCCTCCCTCCTCCTCATCCTCCTCCTCCTCCTCCTCCTCCCTCCTCCTCCTCCTCCCATCCTCCTCCTCCTCCTCCTCCTCCCACCTCCTCCCACCTCCTCCCTCCTCCTCCTCCCTCTTTCTCCTCCTCCCCTCTCCTCCCCCCCCCCATTCCCTCCCCATTTTTTATACTTTTTTTTGTGCATTGAGACAAAGAACGACCCCCCCCCCCCCCCCCCCCACCCCCCCCAACGTCTGATTTTTTCAAAGTTCATTTTGAATTTCTTTCGTTGAAATGCAAGAGTTGGAATATTTCAGTAGTGTTTGGTTGTGGTTTACCTTGTCACAGTTACATTTTCTTGATTTTTCATTGTTCATTTTTAAGTTCTTTCGTTGTGATTATAGAGTTTGAATATTTAAGTAGTGTGTTGTTGTAGTTTACCATGTCACAGTTACATTCCCTTAATTTTTCAAAGTTCATTTTGAATTTCTTTCGTTGAAATGCAAGAGTTGGAATATTTCACTAGTGTGAT
>NC_142804.1:54389706-54417104 GCF_049724085.1 Artemia sp. Qi Xiang Cuo | reverse complement strand
CTCTCTTTCTCATTATACCTTTGTGTCTGAGCGGGTGTTTGCATGTTTCCATGTCTAACTCAACAAACAACAACCAACAAATGATGATTATGTAACAATTGAGGAGGTAAAAGATACATACGTTCTTTCCTATAGTCAAATGTTTTTCTAGACAAATTGAGTCTAATTTTACTATCCCCCTAAATTTAAGACATTGTATCCTAGCCTTCTAAATCAAAGTTAAAAACCATAGTTTTCATGCTCCCCGCAGTAATAAAAGAAACTTTTTTCAAAGAAAGGTATAGACTTAAATAATAGACAATAGTAAAGCTAGAAATGTTTTTATACGAGCCCGCTTAAATTTAATACAATAAAAATAATAGGTTCCTAGGAAAGGTCTCCCCCCTTTTCAACAAAGCAAAAAAAGTAAAATTTTGAGGTATAAGCTAGGCTTAGAAATCAAGTTATCAAATAAAATGTATTGATGCGGTAAGGTACGGGTGTCACCACTTATTGGTGCAAAAATGGTGCTACACCACTTACTAGCGGGGATAGCCTCCGGCGGTGCCAAATATTATAATGGGATGCCCGCGCCTACCGCAACGGTTCTGTAAATATAGGGTGTATTATCACCCAATTTACAGTATACACTGCCTCAGGGTATGATAGTGCGATTGAGCCACAAATTGGTCAAATTAAGGTAATGGGGATACATGGCCCGGTTGACCACTAAAAAATACATAACTCTATCCTTGGAGGTAACAAGCCCCACACTCAATATAATAGTGACGTCATCTCGTAACTATGTTCCTACCCTGTCTGGGTTCCTGGAAAAATTAGTCTACACCGTTGTAGAAAATATTTTGCTTGTAATCTTCCAAAGGTCACATACATATAACAAAAAGGATATACTTCCCCAAACGGGGTCTCAAAGCAGACTAACTCAAAAATTCGTTTTGTACAGCAACTTTTCATATTGGTTGACCTTCGCTTGGGCCAGCCAATCCTCTCAATCCACAATCAAAACCCATTCTACTTTTTCTTAACTTCATCTTTTAATGGCTCAGACCCGGAAATCGAAAATAGCATTTAGTTCAAAGCTTACTTATTGGAAAAGGATGCAACTTAGCAACCAGAATTCAACTTAGGATTAAAATTATCTTATAGGCAAGTATAATTATAGAAAAGAAAATGGGTCATTTATCTGAAAAGAAAACAAACAAGGGTGGAACCCCAACACCTTCCAGCGTAAGATAAATGACCACCCATTCTCCACGCTGGTCCACCCTTAAAAATATAACATTTAACTTCAAAATCACCAAACTTGTCTATCTTCTGTTCTTCCTTCTTTTGTACATCTCCACTGCAGCTAACCACTGGCTTATGGCTTCTTGACTTTACCATCCCCTTGGCTTTTTTCCATTGCCATTCCGTATTTCTGTCCAACCAATTAAAGCTATTGTCTGTACATCTCTATTCATCAAGCTTGGGATTTCAAAGAAGGAAGAGTCCACGAAATTTGTGGAACTTTATATTGCACAGCAAAATAAAGAAAATTATCGGTCTCACGAAATTTACATTTGAGAGGAGCAGAGAATCAGCTTCAGACACATTCGATGATGCCAGCCATCCTGAAAAATTGGCTGTATTAGCCTCTCAATTTCCATCTGTGGAAGCAACCCCACATCTCAATTAAACTGTAAATTGTCCCTTGGCATAATTCCAAATAATCTAAGGCCGAAAATGTAAAGGCCTGTGAAAACGGTAAGAGTATAGGGAAACCAGCTAAAAGTTTGAGCGAATCACTAATCAGTTCACTCTTGGTTCCCTCCCCTGGGATCATCAAATGAAGTATATGCGTTGATGGTAATTGAAGATGAAATTTGGATACATCTCCCACTGAATACAATTTGCCGGAAATAATTGTCGGTTCCCATGAAATGTAAAAACTATGAATAGGGTTACTGGACAAAGGTTTGGGTGAAATTTGAAGTGACTGGGAGAGAGTATCCCCCATGGACTCCAGATTAGAGAGACAAAACCACGGTCAAGGGATCACAACTTGTCCGCCAGTTGTGCATTGAGGAAAAGGATATCTTTCGCGACTTCCCGCAGGGGATCTTCCCCAAGGGATTCCTCCTCCTCATAAAGGATCGACATATCTTTTGAGTTGATAGTACTAATCTCAGTTTCCTTCCCAAGTTTCTCCAATCTGACTGAACATTCAATATCTCCCAACTTTTACCCTACCCGTTGTAGGTCGTTCATCTCTATTTTGTAATCATCTGGTTTTGTTCCCCATGGGTCTTTGACCTCTTTGTCCTCCCCTATTATTTATGTTATCAAGGCACAGCCCATCCAACATTTTTTTTATTTTTCACCACTGCAGGCGGCATCTCCATATTATGTCTCTTTTTTGCATTTGTTTATTCTTTTTCACTTTTCTCAATTTTATCCATGGCGCAAAATAATAAATCATCGTTAAATCTGATTTGGACTCCGGTGTCCACCATCGTTGACTGCATTACTTCATTGTAGCTCCGTTTAATATATTTTTTCTCTCTTTTAGTTTTCTTTACTTTTACCCCCGAAACAAATAGTTTGTTATCAAATTGGAACGGACTTCTGATATTTGATTTTTTATAGTGTACTAAAATTTCTCGAACTTAACAAGGAAAAACACGTACAATTAATTTCGTTTTCTTTTTCTCTGGTACATTCAGCGCTTCATTTTGGCAAATCTTTTTCAGTTAAAAGTTAACCCGTTAAAAGTGTTCTCAAGTTTTCCATTTTCTGGTAATTTTCCTGAAAAATCATTCTCGCGCGTCTTATTTTCACTATTATTTTGTCTTTTTACTTCCGCATCCCATTTTTGTGGATTATCAACATTTTGAACACGAGTATCAAGTATTTCGTTTTTCCTAAAGGGCGACGCAGCCTCCCAATTTTTTTTATGGGCCGGTCCATCTCCCCCGTAGTCAACGAAGTATCATGTTTTCCCGTAAAAGTGTTTATTGTCTGGTAGTTTTCTTTTTCTCACGATTGGTTCTTATACAAATTATTATGGCTATCTGACAGCCTAGAAGTTAGTTGTCATAAAATCTCACTTTCTGGAATTCCCCAGCGGGCTTCTATTAGGCCTATCATGGTTCTTTTAAACTCTTGGTCTTATCTTTCTTCTTTCTCTCTAGCTATTTTATCATTCTCCTTTTTTCGTTCTCTTGCTATTCTATCAGCCTCTTCTTTTCGGTCTCTGGTTATTCTATCAGCCTCTTCCTTTTGTTCTCTGGCTATTCTCTCTTCCTTCATGACATTTATTATATATTGTGTCATATCTACATCACTACTTTTTCGTGATTACCTGCTGGATCTCGATTCAACACTGCTCCTTCTATTCGGACTACTTTGATTCCGTCTGTCATTATTTTTTCTTAATTCATTTTCTGAATCTGTTCGTTCTTTATCCGTATTTTCTCTTACGCGTAACTCCCCTACATTTTGTACCTCATCTAAAGGTTGAGTTGGTTTTGTTTTACCCGTATTTTCATATAATGATTTTTCTTCACGTTTTATCGCTACCGTTTCTTTTGTCTGGGTTTCTCTATGTGGGAATAATTCTTTCTGAATCTGCCTTAAACTCTTTTCTTCCTCCACGTTTTATACCAAAGATCGCTCTATTACTGATTTTTTTTTCCCCTTCAAACGTGTCAGAAATGTCTATTTCCCCCCCCCCCCCCGAATGATATATGGTTCTATCTGATGGTGTTATTCTTAGGGTATTTCAGCGGGAGTTGCATACAATTGTGTGTCTGAATACGATTTTTGTGTTACCGCGGTAGTTTTTTCGAATTCATATCCCATGCTACCAACTGTCCCTTTTCTGATCTTGTCTAAATTTTCCGTTTGTCCGCCATTACTTCAAAGTCTACATAACGTCTTCCGTCTAAATGAAAATCCTTTTTCCAATGTCTCTTTTTATCTTTTCGTGAAAAATTGTTTCGTTTTAATTTGCCGATTTTACGTGGGCAACGCAGCCTCCTTTGTCTCACAAGTTAATTATTTGCGTGGTATATAGATTCTTAAATTTTATTACTTATTATTATCTATTTTATTGCTTATAATTAACTTATTATTATCTACTACTTATTATTATCTTATTATTACTTATTATTATCTAGGCACAGCCCAGATAAAAAATTCTCTCTTCGTGATTTTTTTTATATTTAACCACAATAGGCTACTATGTAGGCTAACTCAACTTGTCTCTTCAAAAATGCGGAATTCTTTTACTATCAGGTTTACAGATAGGAACTTTCTTGCTGCCACCATTTTTGGTGTGGTAAGGTACAGGTGTCACCACTTATTAGTGCAAAAATGGTGCTACACCACTTACTAAAGGGGATAGCCCCGGCGGTGCCAAATATTATAATGGTATGCCCGCACCTACCACAACGGTTCTGTAAATATAGGGTGTGCTAGTACCCAATTTACAATATACCCTGCCCCAGGGTATGATAACTTGATCGAGCGGTCAAATGGCCAAATTCTAAAGACAAGGGTGTACCCAACCCGGGTCACCACTAAAATCTCTAACTATCTCCTTGGAGGTAACGAGCCCCCTGTCAATATAGTAATGACGGTATCTCGTAACTTTGTTCCTACCCTGTCTGGGTTCTGAAAAAATTAGTCCACACCGTTGTAGAAAATATCTTACTTGTAATCTTCCAAAGGTCACACACATAACAAAAAGAATATAATCCCCCAAATGGGGTCTCAAGTAGACTAACTCAAAAATTCATTCTGTACAACAACTCTTCATAAGGGTGGACCCTCGCTTGTCCTGGCCAATCCTCTCAAACCCCATTCAAAATCCATTCTATTTTTTCTTTACTTTACCTTTCAATGGCTCAGACCAGAAAGTCCAAAATAGAATTTAGTTCAAATCTTACTTATTGCGAAAGAATCTAAATCAGCAACCAGAATTCAACTTAGAATTAAAATTATCTTATAGGCAAATAGAATAGGGATGGAACCCCAACAATATGCAATAGCAATCGTCTCTTTATACGTAGGAATTTAAAAAAAAAACAAAAAAACTAGAAATTCAAAATTAAGAGCATTTAAATGGATCCTGACCTCAAAACACCTTCTCAGGGCCAAGTTTGTCTTTTTTTCTTAACCCTCCCCCTTTCCATCATAGCAGAAATTAGAATTAGTGAGGAACAAATGTTTTTTATTACGCCCCCGCATGCCCCCTTCTCCTTACACGTAATTTCCATGTCCTAAAATATCTCTATTATGCATTATTTTTGCAGAAAATAGAACATAGTTCAGGCAACTTAGAATTACGTAATACTTCATTTTCTATAATTGACAGCAATCCTTTTCGTTGCGAAGAAAAACAACCCCTCTTGAGAAGCATTCACATATGTTTTGGTTTAGATCGCAAAGAGAGACGATTCTATTTTGATGAATGCCAAGGTTTTAAACGTAAGATGGAAAAAAGGCACTTGGTCAGCAAAAGGAAATAGTTTCTATTGAAAGAACTAATTGGTAACGAATTGGGGGAGGATTTACAGAGTGAAAAGAAGATATTTTCTTCTTTCAAACGACTATAAACACAGCATATTAGAAGGATTTTTTTTTGGGGGGGGGGGTGTATAGGGAAAAGGTTCTAATAGAGAAAGTGACTTACTTCATTGCAGGAGTTATCCCTTATTTTAGATGCTTGTTTTGTCTTCTACTAGTTATATGAGATTGATGAGAAAATGTCCTTATCCCGCCTATTTATAGCATACTCAGAACACATGGAGATCTTTGAAGGGAAATTTCTCTATTGATTTTAATAGAAAAGCATCGTGGGGGGACTTCTAGCACCAGGCGAGATAAGTTTGAACATGAATAAGCGTATAGAAAAACAATAAGGCTTCTAGCACCTGGGAACGCGTCTAGACATTGGGAATTTTGCCTCGAAACTTGGAGGGAATTTTGACGTCTAGAAACAGCATTTATTTTTAAACATATCCAAAGCAACAAACATAACCATCAAATAACATAACCAATATAACTATACAACCAACAACAAACATAACCATCCCATCAAACAAAACATAACCATTGACAAACATAACCATCAAACATCAACAAGCATCCAACAACAAACATAACCGTCAATCATAACCATCAACAAACAACCAACAACAACATAACATAACCAACCAATATAACCATCAAACATAACCAACATCACAGACATAACCAACAAACATAACGAACAAACATAACCATCAAAACCAACAAACATAATCAACAACCAACAAACCACATAACCAGCAACAACAACCAACAAATATCCAACAAACATAACCAACAAACATAACAAACAACCAACAAAAATCAAACATAACCAGGCTTCTAGCACCTGGCAACGCGTCTAGACATGATTTGCCTACAAACAAGGCAGGAATTTTGCCTAGTAACATCATTTATTTCAAATATATCCTGCAAACATAACAAACAAACATAACCATCAAACAACATAACCATCAAACAACATAACCAACAAACAACAACCAACAGACATAACCAACAAACATAATCATTATAACATAATCAACATAACCATCAAACAACAACCAACAAACATAACCAACAAACAACAAATCACGTAACTAATATAACATAACCAACATTCATAACCATCAAACAACATAACCAATAAACATTATACCCAACAAACATCAAACAACATAACCATCAAACCACAGCAAAATACAACAACCAAGAAACAACATAACCATCAAACAACATAACATAACAAACAAACATAACCATCAAACATAACCATCAAACATAATTAAGAAAGAACAAATCACACAGCCAACAACCAACAAACATCAAACAACATAAAGATCAAACAATAACCAACATAACCAGCAAAAATCAACAAACGTAACCAACATAACATAGCCAACATAACCAAGAATCTTATGTCAATTTCCCTGTGTTAATTTCCCTAGGGATGTCCTTGAAAGCAGTGATGGGGTACTACTGTTTCCTTCATCTAGATCTTGACCTGTCAAGACGTCTTGTTTTAAAAAAAATTACGCTTGTGATTTTTAAGTGAAGACACAAGATCAGCCTTGTGAACTTTTCTCTAGCAAGTACCAGTTCTAATCCTGGATTAGGCTACCAGGTTTTAGTTGAAGATATAGCTTCCAATTCAAGGTCTGTGTCTCGTTTCTGTTCCTTACTCTAGAATGTCCCAAGTTTGTAACAAATGCTGCAGAAAAGGTGGAACTGAGTCATTCCAGTGTTCTAAGTGCAATGCTTGGTTGCACCCAGCTTGTGCCGGTAGCGCCGTAGGCAGTGCGTCAAACGAGCCTGTTTTGAAGTTTTCTACGACAACACCTTCTATAAAAACCTTATATGCCCCCAGGGCATAACTCAAAACCCTTGCCCTGAGGGTTGTGGGGGAGTTTGCTCCTAAAAAATTTTTTTATCTGGAAATCAACTACGCTGAACAAAATGGCTATCTCAAAATTTTGATTGGGTGTGTTTGGGGTAATGATGGGCGTGGGGGTGGGGGCTAGTTGCCCTCAAATCACTTTCGACTATTAAAAAGGGCACTAGCCACTCCAATTTCCAATCCAATGAGCCCTTTTCGATGTTTCTGTGACAACTCCTTCGATACGAAGTGCCCAGGTATGGAGAAAAAAAAACCAAAAACACATTGTGCCCACATCGTTCTTTACTTAGGCAGCGCTAGCGCACTGCCTATGATAGCTTGGATACACTTAGGCTATTTTGATTTGGTTAAATTTTAAGAGCAGAAGTAGCTCCGAAAGTCTGAACGTAATACCCTCAGTCGTTCTTGGGATACTGCTGAGATACCTTATTCGGAACTAGAATTATCACAGTGTATTTTGATTTAATCTTAAGGAAACATTCATTTTTAAAACATATTGGGAGAATGGGTGTGGGGGGGTTGGAGGTTGGGAGTGGAAGGGGAATTAGTTCCCCTCCAATCACTTTCGACAATTAAAAAGGGCATCAGCCCTTTCTATTTTCAATCGAATGAGCCCCTTTGAAAGTTCCCACGACAACTCCTTCGATACGAAGTGCCCCGGTCTAAACAACAACAACAACAAAAAAATCACTAGTCACTTTTGACTATTAAAAAGGGCACTAGCCCTTTGAATTTCAAATAGAAAAAACCCTTTTCTGAAGTTTCTACGACAACGCCTTCTATAAAAAAATCTTATATATGCCCCCCAGGGTATAACTTACAACCCTTGCCCTGAGGGCTTGCCCCAAGGGCGACTTTCCTCAAAAACATAATTTCTATCTGGAAATCAACTACGCTGAACAAAATGGCTATCTCAAAATTTTGATTGGATGTGTTTTGGGAAATGGTGGGCGTGGAAGGGTGTTAGTCAACTTTCAATAACGATCGGCTATTTAAAAGGGTACAATCCACTCCAATTTCCAATTGAATGAGTGCTTTTTGAAGATTCCACGACAACTTCTTCGATACGAAGTGCCCTGCTCTAAAGGAAAAAATTAATAAATAATACATTGTGCCAACATCGTTCTTATACACCCCCAGGGCATAAATTAAAACCCTTGCCCTGAGGACTGTGGGTGAGTGTCCTCCTCTTTACTTAGTCCCCGTTTCTTGTCTCGTTCTGGAGGGTCTCCGTTCTTTACTTAGGCAGCGGGATCGCGCTGCCTATGATTTATGCAACATCTTTCTATATAAACCTTATATGCCCCCAGGGCATAACTTACAACCCTTGCACTGAGGGCTCCGAGGGGGTTATCATCCTAAGAGTCCTAGTTTCCAGAAGGTTCAACTACTTTGAACAAAATGGATATCTCAAAATTTTGATTGGATGTGTTTTGGAAAATGTTGGGCGTGAAAGGGGCATTAGTCGCTATCCAATCACTTTCAACTATTAAAAAAGACACTAGCCCTTTCAATTTCCAATTGAATGAGCCCTTTTTGAAGTTTCTAAAACAGCGCTTTCCATAAAAACTTTATATGCCCCCAGTGCATAACTTTCAACCCTTGCCCTGGGGGCTCTGGGGGGAGGGGTTGTTATCCTTAAAGATCTAATTTCCAAAACTTTCAACTACGTTGAATAAAATGGCTATCTTAAAATTTTGATTGGATGTTTTTGAGGAAAAGGTGGGCGTGAGAGGGGGGTTAATTGCCCTAAAATCACTTTCGACTATAAAAAAGGGTACTAGCCCTTTGAATTTCAAATCGAATGAGCCTTTTTTCAAGTTTTTACGACAAAGATTGCAATAAAAACCCGGTATTCCTCCAGGACATAAATTACAATTCTTGCCTTGAGGGTTGTGGGGGATTGTCCTCCTCAAAAATATATCTTCTTTCTGAGTATAAGCTTAACAAAGTAGCTCTCTCAGAATTTTTATTGGATTTGTTTGGGGGAAGGATGGGTTTGGGGGGCTGGTTATTTGCCCTCCAATGATTTTTGACTATTAAAAAGGGCACTAGCCCTTTGAATTTCCAATCGAATGAGATTTTTTGAAGTTTCTACGAAAAACGCCTTCTTTAAAAACCTTATATGCCAACAGGGAATAACTTAAAACCCTTGCCCTGAGGGCTGTGGGGGAGTTTCCTCCTCAAAACATATTTTCTATCTGGAAATCAACTACACTGAACAAAATGGCTATCTCAAAATTTTGATTTTATGTGTTTGGGGAAATGATGGGCGGGGGGGGGCTAGTTGCCATCCAATCACTTTCGACTATTAAAAGGGCACTAGCCCTTTGAATTTCCAATCGAATGAGACTTTTTTGAAGTTTCTACGAAAAACATCTTCTTTAAAAACCTTATATGCCAACAGGGCATAACTTGAAACCCTTGCCCTGAGGGTTTTGGGGGAGTGTCCTCCTCAAAAATATATTTTCTATCTGGAAATCAACTACGCTGAACAAAATGGCTATCTCAAAATTTTAATTGGATGTGTTTGGGGGAATGATGGGCGTTGGGGGGGGGCTAGTTACATTCCAATCACTTCCAACTATTAAAAAGGGCACTAGCCACTCCAATTTCCAATCGAATGAGCATTTTTCAAAGTTTCTACGACAACTCCTTCGATACGAAGTGCCTGGGTATGGAGAAAAAAACAAAAAAAAACACATTGTGCCCACATCATTCTTTACTTAGGCAGCGCTAGCGCGTTGCCTATGATAATAGTGAAGTCAAAGATCTATATTCTAACAAGCCCAAGCAATGGGGCAGATAAATTAAAGAAATATGCGGGAAAAGTCCTTCTGAAGTTAATTTCATGTCCCTGAACCCTCTAATAAGACTGCCAATGATTTGAACTTCTACCTTGCTTCCATCGTTCAAAGTCTTTTCCATTTCACTGGCTCAGGTCCAACTATTCCTCCCAATACCTCCTTCCCCCAAATTTCTCCTCTGATGTTATAAATAAAATCCTAAAGCTTAGAAATTCAAGCACTTGTCCCATGGACATCCCAATTGAATTAAATAAAGCCTTTTCAGACAAAATTGCGGAACCTTTACCAAATATTTTCAGCCACATCACAAAATCTGGTAAATTCCCAAGGTGCTGGAAACATGGTTTTATAACACCCGTCTCAAAAAATACACCAGACTGACATTCACCAGCATACGCCCTATTATACTCACTTCAGTTTCTTTCCAAAATTTATGAAGGTTTTCTCTGTGACTTGCTTAAGGTTAAAATTTGTCCTTGTACTGGCATCCGACAGATGGGTAATTTAAAGAAAATTTCCGCCACCCATTACCTTGTGCATTTATTGCATACCATCGCAAATAACATTGAGAAACCAAATGTTTGGCTAAACTTTGTCTTAGTTGATTTCCAAAAAGTCAATTTCCAGAGCTTTCAACTACGTTGAACAAAATGGCCATATCAAAATGTTGATTGGAAATGTTCGGTAAAATGATGGGCGGGGGGGGGGGGGGATTCTCCCGCCGAATAGCCCTTTCAAGCGATAGCCCTTTCAATTTCCAATCTATTGAGCCCCTTTTTAAATTTTTACGACAACGCTCTATATAAAAACATTATACACCCCAATGGCATAACTTACAACCTTAGCCCTGATAGCTGTGGAGGGTGTCATCCTCAAAGACCTAATTTCCAGAATTTTCAACTACGTTCCACAAAATGGCTATCTCAAAATTTTGATTGGATGTGTTTGGTAAAATTTTGGGTGCGAGAGGGGGGTTAGTTGCCTTTCAATCAATTTCGACTATTGAAAAGGGCATTAGCCCTTTAAATTTCCAATTTAATGAGCCCTTTTTGAAGTTTCTACAACATCGTTTTCTGTAAAAAAAAAACTTATATGCCCCCAGGGCATAACTTATAAACTTCACCCTGAGGGCTGTGGGGGGGGGGGGGTTGTCATCCTCAAAGACATTATTTCCAGAACTTTCTAATACGTTGAAAAAATGACTATCTCAAAATTTTGATTTTATGTGTATGGGGGAATGGTAGGCGTGAGAGGGGGTTAGTCTGCCTCCAATCATTTTCAACTATTAAAAAGAGCACTAGCCAATTCAAATTCCAATCGAATGAGCCCTGTGTGAAGTTTCTACGACACTTTCTATAAAATCCTCAAATTTCCCCAGGGCATAATTTACAACCCTTGCCCGGAGGGCTTTTGGGTGGTCGTCATCCTGAAAGACCTTATTTTCAAAACTTTCAACTACGTTGAACAAAATGGCTATCTAATAATTTTGATTGGATGTGCTTGGGGAAAAGGTGGGCGTGAAAGGGGTGTTAAGTTGCCCTCCAATCACTTTCAACTATTAAAAAGGGCACTAGTGTCGTAAGGTGTTTTTATGGTTTTTAGGGTGATGTTGTTGTAGATACCTTTATTCTCCCTTTATAGGGGAGATAAACTATGGCTCTCAGGTAATTAAACTTTGGTATCGTGCCTAAGGCTATGACTGGACTAATGAGGCGTAACAGGTGGGTATATTCCAGAGACTAAATGTAGATTTTAGAGAGGTTGGCTATAATACAATACTTTTAATTAGTTAACATATACTAGTACACGGTATAATAATACATATATTATTCTACTGGGACTGGCTGTCCCAAGTAGAGCAAAAGTCTCATAAAACTGCAATAATATATAATAAAATACTTAGACAATTACAATAATCTGACAATATTCCAAGGTGTTTGAAATAAGATAACAAACGGGCAGAGGTTCGCCCTGCCAGTCAGAGAGTATCTATTCAGTCTAAAAAATCGGAGTATATATATATGAAAAACCAACCGCGTCCATCCGGCTCAATGACGTGCTTAGCCAGGAAATTAGTTATTGATCAAGTTCCCTCCAAGCTTACAAATTCCAGGATGTGTATCTTTATCTTAATAAAAGTGGTATTTCGAAACTTTTGTATTTGCGTCTTAATATTTTTACTAAATTCCAAATTGACTTAATTAGAAAGCTTTACCACACTAGCCCTTTGAATTTCCAATCGAAGGAGCCCTTCTTCAAGTTTCTACGACAAAGATTTCAATAAAAACCTTATATGCCCCCAGGGCATAACTTATAACCCTTGTCTGAAGACTGTGGGGGGAGTTTCCTGCTCAAAGACATAACTTCCAGAACTTTCAATTGCGTTGAACGAAATGGCTATCACAAAATTTTGATTGGATGTGTTTGGGGAAAAGATGGGCGTGAGAGGGGGGTTAGTTGCCCTACAATCACTTTCGACAAATTAAAAAGGGCCCTAGCCCTTCGATTTTCCAATCGAATTAGCCCTTTTTGAAGCTTCTAGGACAAAGCTTTCTATAAAAACCCTATATGCCCTCGTGGCATAACTTACACCCTTGCCCTGAGGGCTGTGGGGGGAGTGTCCTCCATAAAATCATAATTGCTATCTGGAAATCAACTACCTTGAACAAAATGGCTATCTCAAAATTTTGATTGGATGTGTTTGGGGAAATGGTGGGTTTGGAAGGGGTGTTAGTTGCCTTCCAATCACTTTCGACTATTAAAAAGGATGGAGGAAGTTTTCATGGGGGGAAGATAAATTGCTATGAAGGAGACATCAGTTTTTCCAGCATTATTTAAAACACCGATCAGAAATTAAATAAAAAAAAAACATTTTTCAACTGAAAGTAAGGAGCAACATCAAAACTTAAAACCAACAGAAATTATTACGTGTATGATTGGATTCGCTCCCTAGTCATTAACTTGCTCTTTACACCAAAGTTTTTTTCTGTACTTTCATCAGAGCTATTCATTCTAATTAACGGCCTTTGTGATTAAGGGTCATTCTTAAAGAGTCGGAACAAAATTTGAACTTTAGCGTAAAGAGCGAGGTATTGACTAGGGGGCAAACTCCCTAGTATACGTAATACAAATATACGAATATAGAAGTTTGTTACGTAAGTTAATTCGTAAGTTAAATTAGAACAAAATTTCAAGAAAGCCATTTAGCCAAAAAAAGTAAAATTAATATGCAAATTTCACTTTAATTATTCATGTACGATGAGACAAAATCAAAGCTGGATTAATTTAAAAACGATCAGAAATTAAATAAGGAAAACTATCTTTTTTAACTGAAAGTAAGGAGCGACATCAAAACTTAAAACGAACAGAAATTATTCCGTATATGAAAGGGGCTGTCCCCTCCTCAATGCCTCGGTTTTTAAGCTAAAGTTTGACTCTGTATCACAGCTTTATTTTTTTAAACAATAAAAAACTGTAGCGTAAAGAGCAAGGCGTTGAGGAGGGGACAGCCCCTTTCAAACACGGAATAATTTGAAGTTTTAATGTCGCTCCTTACTTTCAGTTTAAAAACTTGTTTTTTTATTTAATCATTTATCAGGCCGCTATTGGAATGTGCATGTCCGGTCTGACGTTCGCAACTTTCATATGAGCTCAGCGACAAAATTGAGTCGATCCAACAGCGTTGGCTCAGGATCATCTACAAAGAGAGCATAATTCCATACTCCTACCTCCTTAAATGCGCACGCATTACCACGTTAAAAGAAAGGAAAGAACAAATTTGTTTGCGTTTTGCTAATCCGCAATTTCTAATCCTCGGACACTCTTTGCCGATTTTCACGATCCCATTAGACTCCGACTCCCTCGCTTAGCTTCAATTCCAACGTATTCTCCGGTCCATACCGTTACTGAGAGGTTCCCGAAAAGTTTTATTCCGTTTATTCTGGATCGCCTTAACAATTCCTGATCTATGTCCTGCACCATAAATAACTTTTCCATCCCTTATTTTAGTCATTAGTGTATGGTCACAATAACCATGCGTCCTTTTTTTTTTCTTTGGTCACTATTATTTTGCCCATTTGTGATATTTATTTATGCTGTATTTAATTTTTGACATTGTATTCGGCACAATATTGTAAATATTTCTTTTTGACAGTTAATTTGACTTGATTTTTAGAGTTTTTTTTTTATTTTACAGGATTTGGCTTTGAATACGTATTCGGCAATGTTTTTCTTCTAGCCTGTGATTTGTTTTATCCCCAACCCTTTCTGTTTCTGTTTTTGCCATTAATCGCAAAAAGTTCGTTTTATTCTTGGGCTTGGTATTGTTTTCTTTTTCCTTTTCGTTTAATATTTATTGACCATTTTAATGCTTGATTGGTGGTTCTTTTACTTTTATCTTGCTGTATTAATTTTCTTTATTTTGCTTTCTCTTTGTGGACATATGAAGCGATTTCACCTCTATTAGAGCTTGTGATAACCTTTTGAAAATAAATGTTATCTTATCTCACCTTAATTAATCTAACTTTATCTAGATCAAACTTTTTAATGAAAATCGTATTTGAAAATTTTAATTAAGTTACTGACTGCGCCCACGTAAGACCTATAAAGAACATTCATTGACAAGTTGTATTGTCAACTTGTTGTCTGATTTTTTATGTCTTGGAGGTGAAACACCTAAATAATGTTCTAATACCTTAAATAATCTAACCGGACCTAGGTTAAGCCTAGGTTGACCTAGGTTGATCTAGGTTAACCTAGATCAAGCTTTTAAATGAATAGTTCTTTAATATTTTAATGACGCTATCGATTGCGCCCACTTAAGACTTATAGAGGAAAAACATTGACTTGTTGAATTAGTTGCTGTTTTAGAGGTAAAGCACCAATACCTAAATAATGTATAATACCTAAATACCTTGCTTAACCTAACCTGACCAAGATCAATCTTTCTAATGAAGATTACGCTTATACATTTACGCGATAACATTAGTAGAGATGGGGGTACCAGCCCCACCCCTCACCCCTGCTGCCACCTACAACTTTTTTTAACACCATATATGAGCACGAGAACCATGTGGTTTATGGTTTTGTCAATGAGAATGAAAAAACAGGAATTTTGTCACATTTATGTATGTTTTCATGGATGGTTATGTGTGTTGGTCGATTTATTTGATGTTTTTCATGGATGTTTAATGGTTTTTGTCAGTGAGAATTTGAAAAACAGGAACTATGTCACATATATGGATGTCAACAGCAATTCATGTCTGTTTTATGGTTTTCTCACTGAGAATGAAAAAACAGGAATTTTCTCACTTGGAAAAACAGTAATTTTGTCACTTTTATGTCTGTTTTCATTGACGGTTATGTGTGTTGTTCGATTTATTTGATGTTTTTCTCAGATGTCAACATCAAATTATATATGTTTTATGGTTTTTGTCAGTGAGAATGAAAAAACAGGAACTTTGTCACATTTATGGATGTCAACAGCAATTCATGTCTGTTTTATGGTTTTCTCACTGAGAATGAAAAAACAGGAATTTGCTCACTTGGATTTACATAATCGCTAGGGGAAATTATTGATTCACGAAGGGGGGAATTAAGAAACATTAAGGCTTCTTTAATCTTAGGTCTGAGGGATAAACGTTCTTTAGGTCAGAGAGAAAAATTAATATCCTATTTTTAAATAGGGCTTCATTGATCTTTAGTGTCAGGAATTATAATTGACATCACTTGTTATCTTGGAATTATGCGGGAGTCTAAAGAGATAGAAATTATATTTTTAAATACGGCTTCACGGAGCTTTAAGTCGGAGAGAAAAATTGATATTCTAACGAAACCCTAATAGTTTAGCTAGGAAAATTTATGAGATGAAGAGATTAACGTAGGAAAGGGTTTCCTAGAAATTTGAAATGCGTTAGCGCAGAGATGCCAAACAAAAGGAACACGCTGAAATTACGTTTAGGGATTATTTGGGCGAACCCGTTTTATCCATTTTATGGGATTATTTCGGCGAAACAGTTAGAGACATTTTGAAAGAAGATTTTAGGAAAGGTTTTAGAAGAGAATTTGAGGGTGAAACTCTGTTGTCGTTATAATACACAAGTTCCATTTGAACAGTGTTGTGAGGTCCTCTACCCCAACCCCAAAGGGTTCCGATCCCCCACCCCAACCCCGAAGGAAGCCCCCGGTACTCAAAGGTCCCCCAAGCTCCCATAGAGTCCCAGCCCCCCCCCCAAACGCCCTCCTCAGCCCCTCAAAGGCCCTCCTCTGGTCCTCAAAGGGCCCCCGGACCCCCAAAGGCCCCCCCGGTCCTCAAAGGTCCCCCGGTCCCGAGAAGCGCCACCCCTCCCCTTCCCCTCCTCCCCCTCCCCCTCCCCTCCCTCCCCTCCCCTCCTCCCCATCCCCTCCCCCATTTTCTAATATTTTTTTGTGCATTGAGACACAGAACGACCCCCGCCCCCCGGCCCCCCCCCCCCAAAGGGCCACCGGCGCCCCAAAGGCCTGATTTTTCAAAGTTCAGTTTTGAATTTCTTTCATTGAAATGCAAGGGTTGGAATATTTCAGTAGTGTTTGGTTGTGGTTTACCTTGTCACAGTTACATTTTCTTGATTTTTCAAAGTTCATTTTGAATTTCTTTCGTTGAAATGCAAGAGTTGGAATATTTCAGTAGTGTTTGGTTGTGGTTTACCTTGTCACAGTTACATTTTCTTGATTTTTCAAAGTTCATTTGGAATTTATTTCATGTAAATGAAAGAGTTGAAATATTTCAGTAGTGTTTGGTTGTGGTTTACCTTGTCACAGTTACATTCTCTTGTATTTTCAAAGTTCATTTTGAATTTCTTTCGTTGAAATGCAAGAGTTGGAATATTTCAGTAGTGTTTGGTTGTGGTTTACCTTGTCACAGTTACATTTTCATGATTTTTCAAAGTTCATTTTGAATTTCTTTCGTTGAAATGCAAGAGTTGGAATATTTCAGTAGTGTTTGGTTGTGGTTTACCTTGACACAGTTACATTTTATTGATTTTTCAAAGTTCATTTTGAATTTCTGTCGTTGAAATGCAAAAGTTGGAATATTTCAGTAGTGTTTGGTTGTGGTTTACCCTGTCACAGTTACATTTTCACGATTTTTCAAAGTTCATTTTGAATTTCTTTCGTTGAAATACAAGATTTTGAATATTTCAGTAGTGTTTGGTTGTGGTTTACATTGTCACAGTTACATTTTCTTGATTTTTCAAAGTCCATTTTGAATTTTTTTTCTTTGAAATTCACGAGTTGGAATATTTAAGTAGTGTCTCGTTGTGTTTTAACTTGTCACAGTTACATTTTCTTGATTTTTCAAAGTTCATTTTGAATTTCTTTCGTTGAAATGCAAGATTTGTAATATTTAAGCAGTGTTTGGTTGTGGTTTACCTTGTCACATCTACATTTCTTGATTTTTAAAAGTTCATTTTGAATTTCTTTCGTTGAAATGCAAGAGTTGGAATATTTCAGTAGTGTTTGTTCGTGTTTTACCTTGTAACAGTTAAATTTTATTTATTTTTAATATTTAATTTTTAAAATATTTATATTTTTTTAAATTTTTTTAAATTATAAGTATTGTTTTGTTTTTGTTTAAATTGTAACATTTACATTATCTTGATTTTTCAAAGTTAATTTTGAATTTCTTTCGTTGAAATGCAAGAGTTGGAATATTTCAGTAGTATTTGGTTGTGGTTTTCCTTGTCACTGTTACATTTTCTTTTTTTTTATATTTTAATTTGATTTTCTTTCGTTGAAATGCAAGAGTTGGAATATTTCAGTAGTGTTTGGTTGTGGTTTACCTTGTCACAGTTATATTTTAATGATTTTTCAAAGTTCATTTTGAATTTCTTTCGTTGAAATACAAGAATTTGAATATTTCAGTAGTATTTGTTTGTGGTTTAACTTGTCACAGTTACATTTTTTTGATTTTTCATAGTTAATTTTGAATTTCTTTAATTGAAATTAAACATTTTGAATATTTCAGTAGTGGTTGGTTGTGTTTTACCTTGTCACAGTTACATTTTCTTGATTTTTCAAAGTTATTTTTGAATTTCTGTCGTGGATATGCAAGAGTTGGAATATTTCAATAGTGTTTGTCTGTGGTTTACCTTGTCACAGTTACATTTTCTTGATTTTTCAATGATCATTTTTATTTTCTTTAGTTGAAATGAAAGATTTGGAATATATATTTAGTGTTTCGTTGTGGTTTACCTTGTCACAGTTACATTTTCTTGATTTTTCAAAGTTCATTTTGAATTTCATTCGTTGAAATGCAAGAGTTGGAATACTTCAGTAGTATTTGGTTGTGGTTGACCTTGTCACATTTAAATTTTCCTGATTTGTCAAAGTTAATTTGAATTTCTATCGTTGAAATGCAAAAGTTGGAATATTGTAGTAGTGTTTGGTTGGGCTTTAACATGTCACAGTTACATTTTATTGATTTTTTAAAGTTTATTTTGAATCTATTTCGTAGAAATGAACGACATGAAATATTTCATTAGTGTTTGGTTGTGGTTTACCTTGTCACAGTTACATTTTCTTGATTTTTCAAAGTTCACTTTGAATTTCTTTCGTTGAAATGCAAGAGTTGGAATATTTCAGTAGTGTTTGCTTGTGGTTTACATTGTCACAGTTACATTTTCTTGATTTTTCAAAGTTTCTTTGAATTTCTTTCATGGAAATGCAAGAGTTGGAATATTTCAGAAGTGTTTGGTTGTGTTTTACCTTGTCAGAGTTAAATTTTCTTGATTTTTCAAAGTTCCTATTGAATTTCTTTCGTTGAAATGCAAGAGATCGAATATTTCACTAGTGTTTGGTTGTGTTTTACCTTGTCACAGTTACATTTTCTTGATTTTTCAAAGTTCATTTTGAATTTCTTTCATTGAAATGCAAGAGTTGGAATATTTCAGTAGTGTTTGGTTGTGGTTTACCTTGTCACAGTTACATTTTCTTGATTTTTGAAAGTTCATTTTGAATTTCTTTCGTTGAAATGCAAGAGTTGGAATATTTCAGTAGTGTTTGGTTGTGGTTTACCTTGTCATAGTTACATTTTCATGATTTTTCAAAGTTCATTTTGAATTTCTTTCGTTGAAATGCAAGAGTTGTAATATTTAAGTAGTGTTTGGTTGTGGTTTACCTTGTCACAGTTAAATTTTCTTTATTTTTCAAAGTTCATTTTGAATTTATTTCGTTGAAATGCAATAGTCGTAATATTTCATTAGTGTTTGGTTGTGGTTTACATTGTCAAAGATACATTTTCGTGATTTTTCAAAGTTAATTTTGAATTTATTTCGTTGAAATGCAAGAGTTGGAATATTTCAGTAGTGTTTGGTTGTGGTTTACCCTGTCACAGTTACTTTTTCTTGATTTTTCAAAGTTCATTTGAATTTCTTTCGTTGAAATGCAAGAGTTGGAATATTTCAATAGTGTTTGTTTGAGGTTTACCTTGTCACAGTCATATTTTAATGATTTTTCAAAGTTCATTTTGAATTTCTTTCGTTGAAATACAAGAGTTGGAATATTTCAGTCGTATTTGGTTGTGGTTGACATTGTCACAGTTAAATTTTATTGATTTTTCAAAGTTCATTTTGAATTTATTTCGTTGAACTGCAACAGTTGGAATATTTTAGTAGTGTTTGGTTGTGGTTTACCTTGTCACAGTTACATTTTCTTGATTTTTCAAAGTTCATTTTGAATTTCTTTAGTTGAAATGCAAGAGTTGGAATATTTCAGTATTGTTTGATTGTGGTTTAACTTGTCACAGTTACATTTTCTTTATTTTTAAATGTTACTATTGAAAATAATAAGTAGATATTAAAGAGATTTTATATTTAAGTAGTATTTGGTTGTGGTTTACCTTGTCACAGTTACTTTTTCCTGATTTTTCAAAGTTCATTTTGAATTTCTATCGTTGAAATGCAAGAGTTTGAATATTTCAGTAGTGTTTGGTTATTGTTTAACTTGTCAAATTGAATTGTTCTTTTAATGTCAATTTTCTATTTTTTTATTTTTCGCAGAACTTGAAGAGTCATATTTTTTCTTTAGTTTTTTTTAGTTTTTTTCCTATTCACAGTTAAATCTTCTAGATTTTTAAAAGATCACTTTGATTTTATATAGTTTTGATGATCGTGTTGGTATATTTCAGAAGTGTTTGGTTGTGGTTTACCTTGTCACAGTTACATTTTCTTGATTTTTCAAAGTTTATTTGAATTTCTTTCATTGAAATGCAAGAGTTGGAATATTTCAGAAGTGTTTGGTTGTGGTTTACCTTGTCAGAGTTACATTTTCTTGATTTTTCAAAGTTCCTTTTGAATTTCTTACGTTGAAATGCAAGAGATGGAATATTACAGTAGTGTATGGTTGTGGTTTACCTTGTCACAGTTACATTTTCTTGATTTTTCAAAGTTCATTTTGAATTTCTTTCGTTGAAATGCAAGAGTTGGAATATTTCAGTAGTGTTTGGTTGTGGTTTACCTTGTCACAGTTACATTTTCTTGATTTTTGAAAGTTCATTTTGAATTTCTTTCGTTGAAATGCAAGAGTTGGAATATTTCAGTAGTGTTTGGTTGTGGTTTACCTTGTCATAGTTACATTTTCATGATTTTTCAAAGTTCATTTTGAATTTCTTTCGTTGAAATGCAAGGGTTGGAATATTTCAGTAGTGTTTGGTTGTGGTTTACCTTGTCACAGTTACATTTTCTTGATTTTTCAAAGTTCTCTTTGAATTTCTTTCGTTGAAATGCAAGAGTTGGAATATTTCAGTAGTGTTTGGTTGTGGTTTACCCTGTCACAGTTACATTTTCTTGATTTTTCAAAGTTCATTTTGAATTTCTTTCGTTGAAATGCAAGAGTTGGAATATTTCAGTAGTGTTTGGTTGTGGTTTACCTTGTCACAGTTACATTTTCTTAATTTTTCAAAGTTCATTTAGAATTTCTCTCGTTGAAATGCAAGAGTTGGTATATTTCAGTAGTGTTTGGTTGCGGTTTACCTTGTCACAGTTACATTTTCTTAATTTTTCAAAGTTCATTCTGAATTTCTATCATTAAAATGCAAGAGTTGGTATATTTCAGTAGTTTTTGGTTGCGGTTTACCTTGTCACAGTTACATTTTCCTGATTTTTCAAAGTTCTTTTTTAATTTTTTTCTTTTAAATGCAAGAGTTCGAATATTTCAGTAGTGGTTGGTTGTGGTTTACCTTTTAACAGTTACATTTTCTTGATTTTTCAAAGTTCGTTTTGAATTTCTTTCGTTGAAATGCAAGAGTTGGAATATTTCAGTAGTGTTTGGTTGTGGTTTACCTTGTCACAGTTACATTTTCTTGATTTTTCAAAGTTCATTTTGAATTTCTGTCTTTGAAATGCTAGAGTTTGAATATTTCAGTAGTGTTTGGTTGTGGTTTACCTTATCACATCTACATTTGCTTTATTTTTCTAAGTTCATTTTGAATTTATTTCTTTGAAATGCAAGAGTTGGACTATTTAAGAAGTGTTTGGTTTTGGTTTACCTTATCGCAGTTACATTTTCTTGATTTTTCAAAGTTCATTTTGAATTTCTTTCGTTGAAATGCAAGAGTTGGAATATTTCAGTAGTGTTTGGTTCTGGTTTACCTTATCACAGTTACATTTTCCTGATTTTTCAAAGTTCATTTTGAATTTCATTCGTTGAAATGCAAGAGTTGGAATATTTCAGTAGTGTTTGGTTGTGGTATACCTTGTCACAGTTACATTTTCTTGATTTTTGAAAGTTCACTTTGAATTTCTTTCGTTGAAATGCAAGAGTTGGAATATTTCAGAAGTGTTTGCTTGTGGTTTACATTGTCATAGTTACATTTTCTTTATTTTTCAAAGTTAATTTGAATTTCTTTCATGGAAATGCAAGAGTTGGAATATTTCAGAAGTTTTTGGTTGTGGTTTACCTTGTCACAGTTACATTTTCTTGATTTTTCAAAGTTCATTTTGAATTTCTTTCTTTGAAATGCAAGAGATGGAATATTTCAGTAGTGTTTGGTTGTGGTTTACCTTGTCACAGTTACATTTTCTTGATTTTTCAAAGTTCATTTTGAATTTCTTTCGTTGAAATGCAAGAGTTGGAATATTTCAGTAGTGTTTGGTTGTGGTTTACCTTGTCACAGTTACATTTTCTTGATTTTTGAAAGTTCATATTGAATTTCTTTCTTTGAAATGCAAGAGTTGGAATATTTCAGTAGTGTTTGGTTGTTGTTTATCTTGTCAGAGTTACATTTTCATGATTTTTCAAAGTTCATTTTGAATTTATTTAGTTGAAATGAAAGTGTTGGAATATTTCAGTAGTGTTTGTTTGTATTTTACCTTGTCACAGTTACATTTTCTTTATTTTTCAAAGTTCTCTTTGAATTTCTTTCGTTTAAATGCAAGAGTTTGAATATTTCAGTAGTGTTTGGTTGATGTTTAGATTGTCACAGTTACATTTTCTTGATTTTTCAAAGTTCATTTTGAATTTTTGTTGTTGAAATGCAAGAGTTGGAATATTTCAGCAGTGTTTGGTTCGGGTTTACCTTATCACAATTACATTGTCTTAATTTTTCAAAGTTCATTTAGAATTTCTATCGTTGAAGTGCAAGAGTTGGTATATTTCAGTAGCGTTTGGTTGAGGTTTACTTTGTCACAGTTATATTTTCTTAATTTTTCAAAGTTCATTATGAATTTCTATCATTAAAACGCAAGAGTTGGTATATTTCAGTAGTTTTTGGATGTGTTTTTCATTGTCACAGTTACATTTTCATGATTTTTCAAAGTTCATTTTTAATTTTTTTCTTTTAAATTCAAGAGTTCGAATATTTCAGTAGTGTTTGTTTGTGGTATACATTGTCACAGTTATATTTTCTTGATTTTTCAAAGTTCGTTTTGAATTTCTTTCGTTGAAATGCAAGAGTTGGAATATTTCAGTAGTGCTTGGTTGTGGTTTACATTGTCACAGTAACATTTTCTTGATTTTTCAAAGTTCATTTTGAATTTCTTTCGTTGAAATGCAAGAGTTGGAATATTTCAGTAGTGTTTGGTTGTGGTTTACCTTATCACAACTACATTTTCTTGATTTTTCAAAGTTTATTTGAATTTCTTTCCTTGAAATGCAAGAGTTGGAATATTTCAGTAGTGTTTGGCTGTGGTTTTCCTTGTCAGAGTTACATTTTCTTTATTTTTAAAACTTCATTTTGAATTTATTTCGTTGATAATAAATATATTTTTTATTTCATTTTTGTTTTGTTATTTTTTAACTTTTCAAGCTTACAGTTTATTTATTTTTCAAATTTAATTTTGTATTTCTTTCGTTGAAATGCAAGAGTTGGAATATTTCAGTAGTGTTTGGTTGTGGTTTACCATGTCACAGTTACATTTTCTTGATTTTTCAATGTTCATCTTGAATTTCTTTCGTTGAAATGCAAGAGTTGGAATATTTCAGTAGTGGTTGGTTGTGGTTTACCTTGTCATAGTTACATTTTCATGATTTTTCAAAGTTCATTTTGAATTTCTTTCGTTGAAATGCAAGTGTTGGAATATTTCAGTAGTGTTTGGTTGTGTTTTACCTTGTCACAGTTACATTTTCTTTATTTTTCAAAGTTCACTTTGAATTTCTTTCGTTTAAATGCAAGAGTTGGAATATTTCAGTAGTGTTTGGTTGATGTTTACATTGTCACAGTTACATTTTCTTGATTTTTCAAAGTTCATTTTGAATTTCTGTCGTTGAAATGCAAGAGTTGGAATATTTCAGTAATGTTTGGTTGCGGTTTACCTTATCACAGTTACATTTTCTTAATTTTTCAAAGCTCATTTAGAATTTCTATTATTGAAATGCAAGAGTTGCTATATTTCAGTAGTGTTTGGGTGAGGTTTAACTTGTCACAGTTACATTTTGTTCATTTTTCAAAGTTCATTCTGAATTTCTATCATTAAAACGCAAGAGTTTATATATTTAAGTATTGTTTGGTATCGGTTTTCCTTGTCACAGTTACATTTTAATGATTTTTAAAAGTTACTTTTTAATTTCTTTCTTTGAAATGAAAGAGTTCGAACATTTCAGTCGTGTTTTGTTGTGGTTTACCTTGTCACAGTTACATTTTCTTGATTTTTCAAAGTTCGTTTTGAATTTCTTTCATTGAAATGCAAGAGTTGGAATATTCAGTAGTGTTTGGTTGTGGTTTACCTTGTCACAGTTACATTTTCTTGATTTTTCAAAGTTCATTTTGAATTTCTTTCGTTGAAATGCAGGAGTTGGAATATTTCAGGAGTGTTTGGTTGTGGTTTACCTTCTCACAACTACATTTGCTTGATTTTTATAATTTCATTTTGAATTTCTTTAGTTGAAATGCAAGAGTTGGAATATTTCAGGAGTGTTTCTTTGTGGTTTACCTTATCACAGTTACATTTTCTTGATTTTTTAAAGTTCATTTTGAATTTCTTTCGTTGAAATGCAAGAGTTGGAATATTTCAGTAGTGTTTGTTTCTGGTTTGCCTTATCAAAGTTATATTTTCCTGATTTTTTAAACTTCATTTTGAATGTCTTTCGCTGTAATTCAAGAGTTGTAATAGTTGTGTTATTCTTGTAGGTTTTTGTACTAGTCAGTTGAATATTATTTGATTTTTTAGAGTTCATTTTGAATTTCCTTCGTTGATATGCAAGAGTTGGAAATATTTCAGTAGTGTTTAGTTACGATTTACCTTTTCTTAGTTACATTCTCATGATTTTTCAAAGTTAAGTTATAATTTTTTTATTTGAATTGCAAGAGTTGGAATATTTCAGTAGTGTTTGGTTGTGGTTTACCTTGTCACAGTTACCTTTTCTTGATTTTTCAAAGTTCATTTTGAATTTCTATCGTTGAAATGCAAGAGTTGGAATATTTCAGTGGTGTTTGGTTGTGGTTTACCTTATCACAGTTACATTTTCTTGATTTTTCAAAGTTCATTTTGAATTTCTTTTGTTGAAATGCAAGAGTTGGAATATTTCAGTAGTGTTTGGATGTGGTTTACCTTATCACAGTTACATTTTCCTGATTTTTCAAATTTTATCTTGAATTTCTTTCGCTGAAATGCAAGAGTTGAACTGTTTAAGTAGTGTTTGTTTGTGGTATACCTTGTCACAGTTACATTTTCTTGATTTTTCAAAGTTCATTTTGAATTTATTTCGTTGAAATGAAAGAGTTGGAATATTTCAGTAGTGTTTGCTTGTGGTTTACGTTGTCACAGTTACATTTTCTTGATTTTTCAAAGTTCATTTTGAATTTCTTTCGTTGAAATGCAAGAGTTGGAATATTTCAGCAGTGTTTGGTTGTGGTTTACCTTGTCACAGTTACATTTTCTTAATTTTTCAAAGTTCATTTAGAATTTCTCTCGTTGAAATGCAAGAGTTGGTATATTTCAGTAGTGTTTGGTTGAGGTTTACCTTGTTACAGTTACATTTTCATAATTTTTCAAAGTTCATTCTGAATTTCTCTCGTTAAAATGCAAGAGTTTGTATATTTTAGTAGTGTTTGGTTGCGGTTTACTTTGTCACAGTTACATTTTCGTTATTTTTCATAGTTCATTTTTAATTTCTTTCATTGTAATGAAAGAGTTCGACCATTTCAGTTGTGTTTGATTGTGGTTTCCCTTGTAACAGTTATATTTTCTTGATTTTTAATAGTTCATTTTGAATTTCTTTAGTTGAAATGTAAGAGTTGGAATATTTCAGTAGTGTTTGGTTGTGGTTTACCTTGTCACATTTATATTTTCTTGATTTTTCAAAGTTTATTTTTAATTTCTTTCTTTGAAATGCTGGAGTTGGAATATTTCAGTAGTGTTTGGTTGTGGTTTACCTTATCACATCTACATTTGATTGATTTTTCAAAGTTCATTTTGAATTTATTTCGTTGAAATGAAAGAGTTGGAATATTTCAGTAGTGTTTGGTTGTGGTCTACCTTTTCACAGTTACATTTTCATGATTTTTCAAAGTTCATTTTGAATTTCCTTCGTTTAAATGCAATAGTTGGAATATTTCAGAAGTGTTTGGTTGTGGTTAACCTTTTCACAGTTACATTTTCTTGATTTTTCAAAGTTAATTTAGAATTTATATATTTTAAATGCAAGAGTTGAAATATTTAAGTAGTGTTTGGTTGTGGTTTACCTTGTCACAGTTACCTTTTCTTGATTTTTCAAAGTTCATTTTGAATTTCTATCGTTGAAATGCAAGAGTTGGAATATTTCAGTGGTGTTTGGTTGTGGTTTACCTTTTCAGAGTTACATTTTCTTGATTTTTCAAAGTTCATTTTGAATTTCTTTCGTAGAAATGCAAGAGTTGGAATATTTCAGTAGTGTTTGGATGTGGTTTATCTTATCACATTGACATTTTTATGATTTTTCATAGTTTATCTTTAATTTCTTTTACTGAAATGCAAGAGTTGGAATATTTAAGTAGTGTTTGGTTGTGGTATACCTTGTCACAGTTACATTTTCTTGTTTTTTCAAAGTTCATTTTGAATTTCTTTCGTTGAAATGAAAGAGTTGGAATATTTCAGTAGTATTTGCTTGTGGTTTACCTTGTCACAGTTACATTTTCTTGATTTTTCAAAGTTCATTTTGAATTTCTTTCGTTGAAATGCAAGAGTTGGAATATTTCAGTAATGTTTGGTTGTGGTTTACCTTATCACAATTACATTGTCTAGATTTTTCAAAGCTCATTTTGAATTTATTTCGTTGAAATGCAAGAGTTGGTATATTTTAGTAGTGTTTGGTTGCGGTTTAATTTGTCACAGTTACATTTTCATAATTTTTCAAAGTTCATTCGGATTTTCTCTCATTGTAGTGCACGAGTCGTTCTATTTCAGTAGTGTTGGGTTGTGGTTTACCTTGTCACAGTTACATTTTCCTGATTTTTCAAAGTTCATTTTGAATTTCATTCGTTGAAATGCAAGAGTTGGAATATTTGAGTAGTGCTTGGCTGTGGTTTACCTTGTCACAGTTACATTTTCTTGATTTTTCAAAGTTCATTTTGAATTTCTTTCGTTGAAATGCAAGAGTTGGAATATTTCAGTAGTGTTTGGTTGTGGTTTACCTTGTCACAGTTACATTTTCTTGATTTTTCAAAGTTCATTTTGAATTTCTCTCGTTGAAATGCA
>NC_142804.1:54352491-54389206 GCF_049724085.1 Artemia sp. Qi Xiang Cuo | reverse complement strand
TTATATGGAAGAAGAACAAACAAAAAATAATAATACATTGTGCCAATATGGTTCTTTACTTAGGCAGCGGATTGTGCTGCTTATGATAAATAGCTCTTTTGAAATTATTAGCTCTTTAGCGTAAAGAGCTAGGTATTGCAAGGGGGATGAACCCCTCATATACGTAATAATTTCTGTTCGTTTTGGTTTTAATATTATTTACTTTCAGTTGAATAAACTTGTTTTGTTTTTTTATTTGTCTTCTGATCGTTTTTCAAATAATGTTGGGATGATGCATGGAGATATCCACCGCACCCGCCCCCCATGGAGATCTTCCCGTAACCCAACTCCTGACCCCCCCCACCAGAAAAAAATCCCTGAAAACGTCTGTGACTTACCAATAACCAATACTATATGTGAACAATGGGTTAGTTCATAACTTGCAGCCCCTCTCCTGGGGGACAGTGGGGGATTAGGTCGTCCTTAAAGACATAGTTAATGGATACTTCAACCATGCTGAACAAAATGACTATCTCAAAATTTGGTCCGGTGACTTGGAAAAAAAGAGCGTGAGAGGGCTTGAACCCTCCGATCTTTTATCACTTAAATGGGCGATTAGAACTTTTAACTCCAGTCCGAATGAGTTCCTCTTGTGAAATTCTAGGACCACTGGTCAATACGCGCATAAAGCAAAAAAACAAAACACAGCATCCCTGATCCTTTCTAACAAAAAATACAAATTCATTTGTGCAGATAGGAGCTTGTCTGAATGAATCTGATGATGTGATTTTTCATTAAGATTCTGTGACTTTTTTGTGACATTAAGATTTCTATGACGAGTTTTTTTATCGTAACAAAAACTAGACTAATGTGACTTATTGTTAAGTGCCAGTGTGCCCACTCGAGCATATCACTGAAAATCACAGAAATCACGAATCATGCAAGTGAGCTATTGAGTTTTACGCCCGATGATCTTGAGCCAATGATTGTAAATGAATGCTTACATTTGAAATTGTTCTGGTTCAAAATACTGACGAAGAAAGAAGCATGACTCTAGCCAACGTTAGCAAGGTATATTTGATGCAGTTGACATCTATCGAAGCATTGACATGGCCTAAGAAATGGTTTTATAGTGTCTGCACAGAGTGCTAACTACTTAAGATCTTCAATCAGCCACGACAGATTGACATCATTATCCCTGCTCACTATTGAGGGAAGACTGACTCAAGAGATGCCGGTGATGATATCATTAACACCTTCACACGAGAAAGCAGTAGGAATGCTTTATCAGTTGGTTTTGAGGATGAATAGTCATAATTGAAAAATAATCTATAAGGTGTACATGTATTTATACGTTGTTATCTAATAATGGTTTAAACTTGTTTAATACTTGTTGGTTTTGTACTTTATACTTCAACGTAAAAATATTTGCTTCAAATTATTGTCAAAAGTGACGTTGTTTTGTTATAAAATAAAACTGTCGTTATAAAGATTATTTTTCAAGGAATATTGACCCTTCCCCCTATGGAATGACCACGGAGCGGCAAAAATACTTGGGCTCTGTGAACGTTAAAGCCTTAAAGCCGGTCCTAGTCCTAGGGCCGGATTTAAGTACCAGTTGTAGGTAATTGCGTAGTAGCTTTTGGTGCATGTTGCGACAAGAAAAGTAGCTTTCTTAATTCTATACTCGAGTATTTATAAAGGTGCTGTGTTACATATATATATATATATATACATATATATATATACATATATATATATATATATATATATATATATATATATATATATATATATATATATATATATATATATATATATATATATATATATATATATATATATATATATATATATATATATATATATATATATATATATATATATATATATATATATATATATATATATATATATATATATGTAACATAGCACCTTTATAAATACTGAGTATAGAATTAAGAAAGCTACTTTCTTGTCGCAAGCATGCACCAAAAGCTACTACACAATTACCTACAACTGGTACTTAAATCCGGCCCTAGGACTAGGACCGGCTTTAAGGCTTTAACGCTTCTAGGCCCAAGTGTTTTTGCCGCTCCGTATTCATTCCATAGGGGGAAAGGGTCAATATTCCTTAAGAGAATAATCTTTATAACGACAATTTTTATTTTATAACAAAACAACGTCACTTTTGACAATAATTTGAGAAGCAAATATTTTTACGTTGGGGGTATAAAGTAAATTCAAAAAACCAACAAGGTATTGGAAACAAGTTTAAACCATTGGTAGATAACAACGTATAAATACATGTACACCTTATAGATTATTTTTCAATTATGACTATTCATCCTCAAAACCAACTGATAAAGCATTCCTACTTGCTTTCTCAGTGTGAAGGTGTTAATGATATCATCGCACGGCATCTCTTGAATCAGTCTTCCTTCAATAGTGAGCAGGGATAATGATGTCAATCTGTCGTGGCTGATTGAAGATCTCAAGTAGTTGTACTGTGCAATCTCTGGCAGGCACACTAAAACCATTTCTTAGGCCATGTCAATGCTTCGATAGATGTCAACTGCATCAAAATGCGGCAAAACCTTGCTAACGTTAGTTAGAGTCATGCTTCTTTTCTTTCGTCAGTATTTTGAACCAGAACAATTTCAAATGTAAGCATTCATTTACAATCATTGGCTCAAGATCGTCGGGATGTAAACTCAATAGCTCACTTGCATGATTCGTGATTTCTGTGATTTTCGGTGTGATATGCTCGAGGGTGGAGTACACCTGGCACTTGAACAATAAGTCACATTAGTCTAGTTTTTGTTACGATAAAAAAAATCGTCACAGAATCTTAATGTCACAAAAAAAGTCACAGAATCTTAATGAAAATCACATCATCAGATTCAGCATATCAGAGCAAGCTCCTATCTGCACAAATGTGGAATTTGTATTTTTTGCTAGAAGAAAGATCAGGGATGCTTGTTTTTTTGTTTTTTTTCTTTTTGGGTGATCGTATTGACCCAGTGGTCCTAGAATTTCACAAGAGGGCTCATTCGAACTGGAATTAAAAGTTCTAATGCCATTTTTAAGTGATAAAAAATCGGAGGGCAACTAAACCCCCTCTCACGCTCTTTTTTTCCAAAGTCACCGGACCAAATTTTGAGATAGTCATTTTGTTCAGCATGGTTGAAATATCCATTAACTATGTCTTTAAGGACGACTTAATCCCCCACAGTCCCCGGGGGAAGAGCTGCAAGTTATGAACTTTGCCTATTGTTTACATATAGTACTGGTTATTGGTAAGTATACAGACGTTTTCAGGGGGATTTTTTTCTGGTGAGGGGTCGGGGGATTGGGTTACGTGGGAGGATATTTCCATGGAGGAATTTTTTATGGGGGAAGAGAATTTTCCATGCATATCCCAACATTATTTGAAAAACGATCAGAAACAGAATTAAAAAAACAAAACAAGTTTGTTCAACTGAAAGTAAGAAATAATATTAAAACTTAAAACGAACATAAATTATTACGTATATGAGGGGGTTCGTCCCCTTGCAATACCTAGCTCTTTACGCTAAAGTATTTTCAGTAATTTCAAAAGAGCTATTTATCATAAGCAGCGCAATCACGCTGCCTAAGTAAAGAACCATATTGGCACAATGTATTATTATTTTTTGTTTGTTTTCTTCTTCCATATAAGGGCACTTTGTATTGAAGGAGTTGTCGTAGAAACTTCGAAAAGGGCTTATTCAACTGGAAATTGGAGTGGCTTGTGCCCTTTGTAAGAGTCAAAAGGGTTCATTCAATTGGAGAAAAGGCAGTGCCCTTTAATAGTCGAAAGTGTGAAGGGCAACTAACCCCCTTCCACCCACACCAGTTCCCGAAACACATCCAATCAAAATTTTGAGATATCCATTTTGTTCAACGTAGTTGAAAGTTCTGGAAATTAGTGTCTTTTAGGATGATAACCCCCTCAGAGCCCTCAGTCCAAGGGTTGTAAGTTATGCCCTGGGGGAATATAAGGTTTATATAGAAAGTTGTTGTAGGGATTTCAAAAAGGGATCATTTGATTGGAAATTGAAATTACCCTTAAGTGAGTGGAGAGTAATTAACCCCCTCTCACGCCGACTCATTTCCAGTCAGGCAAAGTTCTGATAGCTGTTGCTCTACTAGTAAAGGCCATACGGCTTCAATGTTTTATTATTTATTCTTTTTTCCCCAGAGGCACTTCATATGGAAGAAGTCGTCGTAGAAACTTCAAAAGGGGCTCATTCGATTGGAAATCGAAAGTTCTAGTGCCCTTTTTAATAGTCAAAAATGATTGGAGGACAAGTAGCACCCCTCCCACGCCCATCAATCCCCCAAACACATCCAATCAAAATTTTGAGATAGCCATTTTAGTTCAGCGTAGTTGATTTCCAGATTAGAAAATATATTTTTGAGGAGGAGACTCCTCCCACAAACCTCAGGGCAAGGGTTTTAAGTTATGCCCTGGGGGCATGTAAGGTTTTTATGGAAGGCGTTGTCGTAGAAACTTCAAAACATTCTCATTCGATTGGAAATTAAAGGGCTAGTGCCCTTTTTAATAATCGAAAGTGATTGGAGTGTAACTAGCCCCCTTCCCCCCACGCCCATCATTTCCCCAAACACATCCAATCATAATTTTCAGATAGCCATTTTGTTCAGCGTAGTGGATTTGCAGATAGAAATTATGTTTTTGAGGAAGATAATCCCCCACAACCCTCAGGGCAATGGTTTTAAGATATGCCCTGGGGTAATATGAGGTTTTTATAGAAGGCGTTGTCGTAGAAACTTCAAAACAGGCTCGTTCGATTGGAAGTTAAAGAGCTAGTGCCCTATTTAATAGTTGAAAGTGATTGGAGTGTACTAGCCCCCTCCCCCCACGCCCATCATTTCCCCAAACACATCCAATCAATATTTTCAGATAGCCATTTTGTCCAGCGTAGTTGATTCCCATATAGAAAATATATTTTTGATGAGGAAACTCCCCCACAACCCTCAGGGCAATGGTTTTAAGTTATGTCCTGGGGGCAGATAAGGTTTTTATAGAAAGCGTTGTCGTAGAAACTTCAAAACAGGCTCATTCGATTGGAAATTAAAGGGATAGTGCCCTTTTTAATAGTAGAAAATGATTGGAGGGCAACTAGCCCCCCCCCCACGCCCATCATTCCTCCAAACACATCCAATCAAAATTTTGAGATAGCCATTTTGTTCAGCGTAGTTGATTTGCAGATAGAAAATATATTTTTGAGGAGGATACTCCCCCAAAGCCCTTAGGGCAAGGGTTTTAATTTATGCCCTGGGGGCATATAAGGTTTTAATAGAAGGCGTTGTCGTAGAAACTTCAAAACATGCTCATTCGATTGAAAATTCAAAGGGATAGTGCCCTTTTTGAATGTTGAAAGGTATTGGAGGGCAACTAGCCCCCCCCCACGCCCATCATTGCCCCAAACACATCCAATCAAAATTTTGAGATAGCCATTTTGTTCAGCGTTGTTAATTTTCAGATAGAAAACTTGTTTTTGAGGAGGACAATCCTCCAAAACCCTCAGAGCAAGGGTTTTAAGTTATGCCCTACTAGTCCCCCCCCACGCCCACCATTTCCCCAAACACATCCAATCAAACTTTTGAGATAGCCATTTTGTTCAGTGTAGTTGATTTCCAGATAGAAAATATGTTTTTGAGGAGGACACTCCCCCACAACCCTCAGGGCAAGAGTCTTAAATTATACCCTAGGGGCATATAAGGTTTTTATAGAAGGCGTTGTCGTAGAAAGTTCAAAACAGGCACATTCGATTGGAAATTAAAGGGCTAGTGCCCTTTTTAATAGTCGAAAGTGATTGGACGGCAACTAGCCCCCCCCCCTCCCCCACGCCCATCAGTCCCCCAAACACATCCAATCAAACTTTTGAGAGAGTCATTTTGTTCAGCGTAGTTGATTTCCAAATAGAAAATATATTTTTGAGGAGGACACTCCCCTACAACTCTCAGGGCAAGGGTTTTAAAATATGCCCTGGGAGCTAATAAGGTTTTTATAGAAAGCGGTGTCGTAGAAACTTCATAAAAGGCTCATTCGATTGGAAATTCCGAGGGCTAGTGCCCTTTGTAATAGTCGAAAGTGATTTAAGGGCAACTAACCCCCCTCTCATGCCCAACTTTTCCCCAAACACATCCAGTCAAAATTTTAAGACAGCCATTTTATTAAACGTAGTTTTAAGTTCTGGAAATTAGGTCTTTGAGGATTACAACTCCCCCAAAGCCCTCAGCGCAAGGGTTGTAATTTAAGGATTCTCCGAATCCTTCATATTACTTCTTATGGAAGGGATGCCCATATAAACTTTAGAGAGGGCTCATCTGATTGAAAATTTAAAGTTATTGTTCACTTTTTAAGAGTCAAAAGAGATTTAAGCGCTACTAGCCCCTCTCCCTCCTCCACGCCCTAAATACATCAGATAAAAATTTTGAGATAGACATTTTGTTAAAATAGTTCAAAGTTCTGATAACAAAAAACTCCGGTGTCGACACAGCCCACCCGGGCCCAGGGGTAGGCGTTGTAAGTAATGCCCTGGGGCATAACTTATTGAGGGGGGTTTATAACTTATGGGAAGGGGTTTTGTATGGGAAGAACACATAGGAAATCTATGATAATTATCCAATTTTAAGGTTAAAATACATACTCTGTGATAGATGCAAAATTCCTTTGGCACACAAATTCCTATTATGGTCAATTCCAAACAGTTGTGATCCCTTTGCGTCAGCAAGTGAAATGGTCTAAACCTCCTCATAGGAGCTATTTTTTCAATCCATTCATTGTTGCCAATCACTGTCCACAGGTTATTCAAGCAATCTATTGTTCATATATAAGGTTTTTATCAAAGAGGTTATCGTATAGACTTTGAAAAAAGCCTCATTCGATTTAAATTGAAATTTCTAGATCCTTTTTTTAAATTCAAGAATAATCGGAGAGTAAGCCCCCCCTCCCATGCCCTAAAAACTTGAAAATTATTACAATAAAAATGAAAAAAAATTAATTAAAAAAAACTTTTCTAAAAATAATTTTTCAAAGAAAAGTAAAGGCAATTTTAAACTTAAGATTAGTAGATACAAATACATGTTAAAATTCAAACTCAAAACGACCAGAAATTACTATTAAAGAATAAACGAAACCAAAAACGAACAGAAATTAAATAAACAATCATAACAAAAAACATTCAACAAGTAATAATATAAATTAATAGATCTTAAAGCGAGTAATGTTTAGATTGAATATGAGAATCAAACTTAAAACGAAAACAAATATTTTGCTATTAAAGTATAAATGAAACTTAAAACGAACAGAAATTAAATAAACAATCAATGCGAACAAACATACAATATATATTGATGTAAATGAATAAATAAATCTTAAAACGAGTGAAACTTAAATTGAATACGCAAATCAAGTTTGAATTGAATAAAAATAACTACAAACAAGAGTTTGGGTATCGTCTCACTGAAGAAGCCTAAAACCTACTGCGTCACTGGCGCTTTATTGAAAACGAATTATAGTACAAATGTTTTTTTGTACTTAATATTGAAAATAAATATTAAAATTACAGTAAAATTTTGAACTGGTGAGCTTTTAGCAATTAATATCATTATGCATCAGATATACAGTTTAATTTATTAGTTCTTTTCAAGACTGGTCAAGACAAATATAGTTTCACTACAAGCAAAATTTGGATACTGCCCCCTTCTTTAACTGTAAAAACCTAAAGCCTTCTGCGTCATTGTTGCTTCACTCAAAACAAATTACTCGTACATTACAAATTTATTATTTTCCAGTTCTTACAGCATTGAAAATGAAAATAAAAATTACAAGGAAAAAAATCTTGAACATTATATATCTAATATTCAATTTGATTTTGTTTATACTTTCCAAGACTGTTCAAGACTCATATAGTTTTGCCATTTTTTTTAACTCTGCCATTTTTTGTAACTAATCGTGTTAGTTTGTTATGAGAACATACTATGGCTTATAGGCATTTCTATTTGAGCGGAAAACTGAACCTCAAACTTTGTGGAACATGCATTTTCTTGCATGAAACACCAAAATATAATAAAATGTCAAGTTTTGGAGTGTTCCACCACTCGCAAGCAAGAGCCATTGGTATTTTTGAATCCGCATGGTCAATTTAGGGGGTTGAGGGTAGGCTAATTCTCGTAGCAGCCCCATTCCGTCGTGGTATGGTTCAAATTTTCAACACCTGGCGTCTGGACTATCATATAATCTACCAAGCATACAACTACCCCAAATTAGTATCAATAAATAAATGAAACCCAAAACGAACAAAAATTAAAATAAATATTAGAGTGAAACTCAAAATGAGCATAAATTAATGTGAGTAGGGTTCAAAGCCCCTATGCTTTCTAAAAGCCAGAATATAATTTGTACTTTACTGAAAAAAAAATCAAATGAGTTTACTGAAAAAAAATATGCATTGTCAATTTAATATACATATGCTGATATTTATTCCCTAAAATCTTAATTAATTTTTGATTTCTTAAAGTTACCTAAGTGACAATATTTCAAAGAATTGTTTTCAGTAAAGCGCCAATAACGCAGTAGGTTTTAGGCTTCTGCAGTGAGACGATACCCAGACTCTTGTTTGTAGTTGCTAGTATGCTAGTATTGGATCATCTGTTGTTTCAGGAGAAGTTGACCTTTCTTCCCCAAGGTCGCATAAAAAATATCTACCGCCCACTGAAGATACGAGCATATTTATGGCCCCGGTTACTTTTGCAGAATTTCAAAAGGTCATTAAGAATTTAAAAAATGGTAATTCATTGGGATATGATGAACTTTCAACTAATTTGCTAAAAAATATTGCAGGTGTAATTTTTGAACCATTGCTTCATATTTTAAATTTATGTATTTTCTCAGGTACATTTCCTAAAAGATGGAAAATTGCACGTGTAATACCATTGCATAAAAAAGGAGATAAATCTGATACAAATAATTATCGTCCTATTGCGATTTTATCACCATTGTCTAAAGTATTGGAAAAAATTTTAAAAGGAAGGATTACTAATTATCTAGATAAAATAAATTTTTTACCAAATATCAGTTTGGATTTAGGGCAGGCCATTCGACGGAACAAGCAGTTGCAGCTCTTGTATTAGAAATAAGTGACTGCTTAGATAGTAATTATCATGTATCTACTGTTTTTTATGATGTTAAAAAAGCATTTGACACTTTAAACAATGAAATTATTTTTGATAAAATGGAAAATTCCGGTATAAGAGGGAAAGGACTAGATATAATAAGATCATACCTTTATGGACGTAAAATCGTGGTAGATGTTGATGGACATTTGTCTAGTTTAAATGATCTTGAAGATATTGGTGTCCCACAAGGATCGGTATTGGGTCCGCTTTTATTTTTGATGTATATTAATGATCTTCCACGATGTTTGCAGTGAAATAATGGTCTTGCAATTTTATTTGCAGATGACACAGCTGTTTCTGTTAAAGCGAAGGATTCATCTACATTGATTCAAAATTTGTTTAACACTGTTAGTTCAGTTAATCGATGGTTTGTTTCTAATTATTTAGTACCGAATTTTAAGAAGACTGAATTTATGGTTTTTGGTCATTCAAAACGTGCTACTAAAAAAATTTCATGTCAGGAGCTTCAAGTTGGTGAGCATAAAATACGTAGAGTTCAATCGTATCGTTATTTAGGAGTTTTTATTGATCCCCTTTTGTCATTTCAAACTCATATTGATCATTTAAGGGTGAAACTTTCGCAAAATATTGGGTCTATGTATCGTTTGCAACATGTTTTTCCATTTTCAATTTTAAAAATAATTTATCATTCTTTGATTGCTCCTTATTTAAATTATTGCACAATTATTTATTTAAATACTTTTGGACGCATATAAAACCCCTACAGATCCTTCAAAATAAAGCAGTGAGAATACTTGGAAATTTTTTACATCGTCCATCAAAACTTAGAGATGCATCGGAAAATGAAACATTATTTCTTTTCTTGAATTTATTAGATCTGAAACATATAAGAGAACTTAATATATCAATATGGCATTTTAAAATACAAGATCCTAGTAGTTATTTTTATGAAAAATCTCTGTTGATTCTGCCCCCTCCTTCGGCTCTTAGGTGTTCTGGAACATATCGAATTCCCTTTGTTAATTGTGAAAGATCTAGATTTTCAATTAGATATCAAATACCATTTATTTCAAATAAATATAGGCTGAAAGATAGAATTCAAATTGAGGCATCATTTCGGCAAATATCAGTTCTAAGGAAGAAAATATTAAAATTATGTACTGACCTGTGATGGTGGAATAGAAATTTTATTATTATTATTATTATTTTTTTTTTTTATATTTGTTACCCATGTTGGGATAGCCTTTCGTGCCTCACTTGTCCCGCGTTTGTTTTCTTTTTGTTTGTTATTTTTTTTTTTTTTTTCTTTAACCAGGTTTTTTTTTTCTTTCTCTCTTTTGTTTTTATGACAAAATTTTTTTTTTTTTTTTTTTTTTTGTTTTTTACCCAATTTTACGAGCTTTGCTCTCTGTTGGGGGTATATGTTTTTTGTTATGTTGAATTAATCAAATAAACAGTTAAACAGTTTAAAACAGTTATTTTTATTCGATTCAAACTTGATTTGGATATTCAATTTAAGTTTCACTCGTTTTAAGATTTATTTATTCATTCACATTAATATATATTGTATGTTTGTTCGCGTTGATTGTTTATTTAATTTCTGTTCGTTTTAAGTTTAATTTATACTATAATAGCAAAATATTTGTTTTCGTTTTAAGCTTGATTTTCATATTCAATCTAAACATTACTCGCTTTAAGATCTATTTATACATTTATTTTATTACTTGTTGTATGTTTTTTGCTATGATTGTTTATTTAATTTCTGTTCGTTTTGGGTTTCATTTATTCTTTAATAGTAATTTCTGGTCATTTTGAGTTTGAATTTTAATAGGTATTTGAATCTCCTTAGCTTAAGTTTAAAATGGCCTTTACTTTTCTTTGAAAAACTTATTTTTCGGAAGGTTTTTTTTAATCAACCCCCAAAAACATTCAATCGGAGTTTAGAGATAGCCATTTTTTTCAACTTAGTTGAAAGTTCTGGAAATTATGTATTTAAGGATGACAAACACCCCAGAGCCCACAGGGCAAAGATTGTAGGTTATGGTCTGGGGGCATTTAAGGTTTTAATAGATAGAGTTGTCGTATAAACTTTTCCCCAAACGCGTCCAATCAAAATTTTCAGATATCCATTTTGTTCAACGTAGTAGAAAGTTCTGGAGATCAGGTCTTTGAGGATGAAACTCCCCCCCCAGCCCTCTCGGCAAGTATTGTAAGTTATGCCCTGGGAGCATATAAGGTTTTTATTGAAAGCGTTGTCATAGAAACTTCAAAAGGGCTCATTTGATTGGAAATTGAAAGGGCTAGTGCCGTTTTTAATAGTTCAGAGTGATTGGAGAGCAACTAACGTCCCTCTCACACCCATCATTTCCCCAAACACATCCAAACAAAATTTTTAGATAGCCATTTTGTTTAATGTACTTCAAAGTTATGGCAATTAGGTCTTAGAGGATTACCACCACCCTAACACCCCTTAGGGTAAGGGTTGTAATTTATGCCCTGGGGGCATATATGGTGTTTATAGGAAGCGTTATCGTAGAAAATCAAAAAGGGATCATCCGATTGGAAATCGCAAGGCCTAGTGCCCTTTTTAATAGTCGAAAGTGATTGGAAGGCTCTACATTTTTTTTAGTAAAGATCGATGTGGGTACAATGTATTATTTTTTTGTTGTTGTTGTTGTTGAGACCAGGGCACTTCTTGTCGAAGGAGTTGTCGTAGAAACTTCAAAAAGGAATCATTCAATTGAAAATAGAAAGAGATAATGCCTTTAATAGTCGAAAGTGATTGGAGGGAAAATAGTCCTCCTCCCACACCCACCCACCCATTTTCCCATTATGTTTAAAAAGGAAATGTTGCCTTAATATTAAATCAAAATGCACCGTGTTAATGCTAATTCCCAATAAGGAATCTCAACAGTATCGCAAAAACGACTGGGGGTATTTTGTTCAAATTTTCGGGACTACTTCTGCTCTTAATATTTAACCAAATCAAAATAGCGTAAGTGTATCCAAGCTATCAAAGAAAGTATACAGATTTTTTGGCGAATGGTATCAAGTTTTCCATTTCAGGTCAACTAGAGGAGGTATGAAACTAAATTAAACATTACCGTTTGTGTCCAGATTTTTAAAAGGGTGTATGTTGTTAAAAATTACTGAAAGTTTTTCTCCAGTATAGAAATAGCAGGCCAAACTATAAAGTCTTAGAATAAACGAAAAGATTTAAAGTGTTATTTTGAAAAGACCTGAAAAGACTATGTCCATATAAAACGAACCGAAATTGACAGTAGTAATCTATATAAAGGTTTCAACCCTACAATAAAACCTACGCCTGAGGCAGTGTAGTTTGACGAACACATTGCAAAAAGCGACCAAACCTTTTATATTATATACCTATAAAGTGAACAAACACGTTTTGAAAGTATAATTGAGATTATATAACGCAACCAGACTGGTTTTTGAGGCAACACCCATTTTTTAGGGCCAATAAGAGAGAGCAGAGGTTACTCTATATATGATAACTTGAATAGTAATTGGATTCGAATAAAAGGAGTGATTTTCATTGCAATTCATATTAGTAAGAGAGTTGAATTCAGAGAGAATAGTTTATTTGAGAAGATATTAGTAGAGAAAATGAGTGGAGCATTTACACTATTGGAGGTTGATGGTGGAGCCGGTAGCAAAGATATACGAGAACCAAATGTGGCTTTGGAAATAACAGGAGGCTGTAGGCCATGCCTTGAATGGGATGATATGTATCCTAGATATGTGATATCATTGAGCAAATTTAAAATGGAAGAGCAATTATATTTGCTGCGAAACTGAATATTGTACATATAAATAGACTTCAGGCAGCATTAGATGCACTAGTGAAATATATTGATGAAAACAAATTGAATCAGTGATTATCATTGTTGTAATTATGCTCAATAAAATTGTTTCTAAATCGAAGATTTTTCTTTCTATAGTAAACTAGCGTATATTTTTAGAGTAGAAAAAAATTCTGGTTAGTCTGAAGTTGGTTGTGAGAGTGTTAAGACTCTAAAAAATTTATAGATTTGAGAAAGAGCGAATCATGGGGAATCTAGTGCTTATGGAAAAACGTTTGGTTCTAGATGATGATTTTCTTGAGCTGTCTATTCAAAGGAAGATATTTTCTCAGGGAATGCTTGTCGATATAATGAAAACTGATTCTCCGTCATTAGATTATTGCATGAAGCTTTCACGTTGTGGTCCAGATGCATTTACACAATTTATTGATATATTAATCACGACACGGCAAAATGATATTGTGGATATGCTTTTAAACACTAGTTTTGAAATTTAGGATTTTTTTCTCGAGAGAAAGATGGTGGTCAAGGATGATTTACTCCTCTCTCTCTCTATCCCACTCAATTTGTTGCTGGTAGCTCAGTTTTATTATGACAGTGAGAGTGTCAACATATGAAAAAATGTTCCATACATGTCTGCTATGCATGTACAAACTAGGCAGCTGGTCATCATGTGAGAATTGCACAATGATTGATGAGTATGATGAAAAGTTCAGATTATGCAACCCGTGTAAATTACATAGAGGATATTTTGTACAAATTATAGGTTGTAATTCCTGCCTTGAAGAGGTGTGTGACTCTTATCCGAGAGGGCATCTATGCTCCAATTGCCACTATGAAAAATATAATCAGTGGGAGAATACATATCCTGGTATGATTGGAAAGAATCCTAAGCGTGATTTTAGTTTACTGCTAAGAGATTGGTATCGTCGTGGTTTTAGATTTTTCTGGGAGGAGGAGCCTGGTCAGCGACTCAACTGTTGGAACAACAAAAGAATTTGGTTTCTACGTCATCGTTGTGAAGACAATGACTGTTATGATTATAAGCCCACTGATTTTTATTTGGCTGTGATGGAATGGGATACACCACTTGAGGACACTGTTTGTGACATTGCTTCAAATAGGCAAATTGAAACATATGAATTCTACAGAATGAATTTGAATAGTATCATTGACTATACAAAGAGATATGATAAGAGTGAAGTTACACACTACTGTAGAAAATGCGACCCTGACATTGCAGAACATCAGGATCAGTATACTGTGAATTCAGATAAACTACCTGCATTAGTTGTTCTCGACAAATACCTAAACCTACTAGAAGATGAAATCTAAAGAGTAGAAAAGTCGTTTTTATCATTATATACATTTTTCATTTATTAATAAACAATTTCACATACACTTTTAGAACATTTTATTCGTAGGGCACTTAAATCAATTTTAAACACGTTTGTAAGTATATTTTCAGCTAGAAAGTCGTTCAATCGAGGTAAGTCAACATAGATGTCGATAAACTGCTTGTAGGTATAGCCACGACATCTGAACATGAAAAAGAGTAGAGCATGAAAGCCACATATCTTAGTCGTTAAATCCTGTACTCTTCGGTGATTTTGAATAATAGTTTTCCCACTGCTGACAATAAAGTCGCTGATGTATGGAGTGTAGAATTTATACGACAGGCCAAGAGGATAGAAAAATTCCATATTCTTCGCTGTTTGAAAGATGCATAGCCAATGCCCTGTCTTCAAAGTCAATGGACTGCTATTAACAATTATTAGGGTATTTTTAACACTTGGAATTTTTTCAAAGAAGTCTGATGGTATGCAATAGGACTTGTACTGAGACATGTATAGATCCATACTAAATACGCTGATTATTTGGTTTGTGTTCATGGTGATAGGTCTAGTACAACACTGCCGTCGGATATGATCTCCCAATAGGTTTCAAATTGACTCAATGACATTAGCGTGATACTCTCAGTCAAAGCATCGGCAAATGTACGCTCTAAACGTACATTCCCTGTTCGTACTATGCTCATATCCTGGGTCCACGACAAGTCCAAAACAATTACACCATGATTTTTTGAAAATATTGAATTTGTTATTTCGTTTTCAAATAGCTTGGAGTCTTTATTTAGGGATTACATGGTCAACTCATACATAGTTCTATTAGATTTTTTGTCAAATTATAGAATGTACAGCAGAATGCCATTCACTTTGAAACCTAGGCTATATAGACCGAAAAAATTAAAATCCTGGGGGGATTCAGTCCAGGATCCAACGGCACTGGCACTCTTCACAAAGGCCAATGCTAATTTTGATGGGATTTCTCAATTGATAAATGATGAATCGGTATAAATATGAGAGGCTGTGGCAATGTGACGTTTATTGGTGATCGTATAGGAGACAAGAAGTTTATTATTGTTGTCATTGGCTCTTAGCTTTTCCACTGCCAATGCAACAGAGCTCATAACCTGTTGTTTTTGGACGTGGAGAATTGCCGATGTGATAATGACATTCGCATCGGGTGCTGAGGGAAGTGTTTTTCTCAAAATGAAATTCGATGGGGCCAGTTGCAACTTTATGTCAATCTTGACATTGGGGGGTAGCCATTGGGATATATTTAATATCTCATGATTTAATTTTCCAACTAAATGATACTCCTGGATCACTGCAGTAGTCAACTCACCGTCAGTACCAACATCTGATCGATATTCATAGCCCAGTGACAATCCTCTCAACTCCTTATATGCCTTTGGAGCCATCATCATAAATTGTATGTAGCTTGCATAGTTGGATAAATTATTGCTAGTGCTCATCAATGTTCCATTAATAAATGCATTAATTTGTTTGAACAGGTTGTGTAGAATAGTTTTCGTAGGAGAGACCATCGGCAACAGTTGGAGTTGTATTACCTGACTTTTTCTTCGCCGCAACATTTAAATCAATAAATGTTGATGACAAATCAATGAAATAGTCTTCATTGGAAAATATTTGAAAGTGTATATTTTCCGAGAGGGGTTGCTGAGGGTGAAATTGTTCATTGTAGCTATACTTGACACTGACATCAACATTCTCAGCATTGAACAGATTCAATAAAGAACTGATTGATGGATGTGATTTCTTGTGGGGGAGATAAGTCATCTTAAGAGAAGAAATCCTTCTTTGATCTAACAATATTTTTCTTTTTCTTCTCCTTATTGGTCTTCGTCGTTTTATTCCTCAAAGTCCTTGTTGATGTCCTTCACTTCCCGCCTGGGTAGAGACTGATGAGTGAATGACGCGCACGCATCCTTTTCAATCCCTTACCATTTTGCTGAGGTTTTAATTGCTCACCAACGGCTCTTGCTGAAGATCTAATATTTTCCTTAACACTCTCCGTGAAATTCTTACCCGACCCCAGTCCTGTAGTGTTGAGGCAGCAAAATTTGATGTAGCAGGTGCAAGATATTTTCTGGCAAATGGTAGTGCAGAACGGAATAGCCTAGCAAACCAGCTACCAAGACCATAGCCAGACATTGTAGTACGCACCTTGTAGTAGTCCAATCCATTGCCTATTTGACGTGGACTCAGGGCACCAACATAGCACTCGATATCGGGACAGACAAATGGAATTCTTCTATTGTTCATTTTAGGTGGTGCTGGTGACTTCGACGATGGGTGAAAAATGACATGTAATCACTGCTAAGCCTTTTGTTATTGCTAGAGGATCACCCAATTCACTTCTTAGTGTTTACTGACAGAGTTTCAAATACAAAGTGTTTACAGGAACATACTGAAGATGCCTTATATTATAGTGATGAACAAGTTCATGGGTTGTTTTTAATTCAAGAAAACGTAGGAGGGGGACATTTGAATTAACAACTCTTGATGTTTCCACAAAAGATGCATAGAGAAATATGCAAGAGTCCGAGGTGAAACCAGGTGGATGGTCAGCAAAAATAACTTGATCCATCCCGTAAACATTGCCAGCATTTTTCCCAGTGATCATATTCGGTTTAAAGCCAAGAAAGTCCCTCAGATTATCCTTGAGAATAATTATTTCAGTGTCAACAGGTGAGGTAATGTAAGTCCTATCGTGTTCCATTGAATAATTAAAATGGAAGGTACCATTCCTACGATATGAGATTTTTCTATTGATTGTACGAAACAAATCTGTCATATCATCATATTCAATATATTTCAATTTGACATTTGGATATTCGCTAGATTTAAGTGCTTCAACCCATTCATACTCGACAAAGAGTGACCAATCGAATGGTATAACTTTTATATCATACACACGATCCTTTCTCAGGATGTCATAGGTATTTTTGAGAATACAATCGACAAGAGCCACTTCATAAGCACCGTCAAATTTGATGGCGGGAGAGAGTTTCGTCCAAAAATCACTTGTCTTATTCAAATCATTGTAGAGAGGATCGGAAACGTTGGACATTAATGTTAAATAGAAATCATTGGACATTGTCAATATCTTCAACACCGATCCAAGAATCAAAATCAGAGTTGTATTCTAGCCACCGAACAAGTAACTGTTTCTTACCCCTGCTAGTACGAGTCTTTAATATCTTTTCAATTTGATAGATTTCACTATAATTTTTAGCTTTTTGTAGTTCATAGTCATAAAAGCCACCGAGAATCTCTTCATCTTTCGTATCGCGCAAACGATAAGTTATGGGTTTATTTTCTAGGATTTTTGTCACTTTAAAAAGTTCTGTGGACCACAAGTAATTACAATTTTTAAAAACAATAGTTGTCCTATTAATTCGAACAGTATCACCAACATTGATTTTTTTTTATTGACAATCGTTTCATTGGAATATTGTTTAAGAAAGGTGTCAGTTGTATCATGATCAGAATGATGAACTTCCGTTGGGGTTGAGTTGGACAATGATCGACGAGGTTGTTGATTATAAATCAACATGATTTTCTAAATCAGGAATAAAAGCAGATGTATTTTTTAATGTACAATATCTTGAAATTAAAAGTCAAACAGTTCTTATCAATCGTTCAGCCAATGCAGCCTTTATAGGATTATGACTTTGATAGAGCCGTTTATTATATTTTATTAGTAATTTTGCAACATGGGTATTAAGACTTTTACTACCGCAATCTTCCGGAATTTTCTTATAGGAATCCTGTTCGAGAATACTTTCAATAGTCTGAGCAACTTCAACACCTCTCTTCGAGCGCAATGGAATTGCATATGCATAGTGACTATAAACACTGATTGCAAGTAGAATGTACTTGTACGGTGTATTGTGACGTCTTTGAATCGCATCTAGAGTTAAGAGATCTGCTTGCATTATATGCAATGAGAAAAAGGTTTTAGTTTTTCGATAATGATTAGCACGAAGTCTATGATTTCTCTGCAGAGTGTCACCTGATTCATTTTGTAGATAGTCTTGTACACCTTTAGTGTGAACACCAGTGACTTTGGAAAGAGTGGTGGGGGAACTTATACATCCCGCTTCACCAATATTTTCATAAGCACCTTTCAGAACTTCAACCATTTTGAACGTAAACACGTAGTGTAACGTCCGCTATCCTTTTGTATACTAGTGGTTGGCGATGGGGGTGATGGCGACATTGATTTGATACGTTTTCAGTTTTGTCTAGCTATCAATGGTGTGCTGCTCCTCCTCCTCACCATTGTCAAGTTTCCACTAGGTGTGCTAGTATTTTCCAAGATTGATTTAAAATCTTCCTCTTCTTCATGTTCATATTTTAATGGTGTTGACGATGGTGCATGTTCATCTGATTTTCTTAGTATTTTGCCATTGTTAATTAGGATTCCGAGAAAGTTTGATGTAATTAAAAAGTTGTATAAATCAGCGTCGAATTATAAAATTACCTTACAATTCGTTACCATATCATAGTCAAAATCAAGTAGATTATAGCTCTTGCCCTGAATTATAATCCCCTTCCCATTGCTATCAACTTGAAAAAGATCTTGACCGCTTTCCATGAGGTATGTTAGCAGTCGTTAACTTTGTTCACGATATGAGTGGGGCATTATATTTCCAATTTTCAACACAATTGAATGCAATTCCTCCTTCTTTAATTGTGTTCCAGCAGCAGCAGCAGCAGAATCCTGAGGAGATGATTGTTTTTTGTGATCAATACCACTGGGCTTCGCACGATAGGGCTTATGTCTGTCCACTTGGAGAAGTGTATCTTGAAGTAAAAGCAGTCTTTTATCATCCTCAATATTCTCGTTGTCAATGAATTTACTCAGATTGTTCTCAAAGTGTTCCACGGGTCAGAGAGCGAGTTCTATTTGAGTCAATTTATAGGGTTTTGCCATTCTCTAGAGAAAACTGTTTACAAGTCCTGCAATTATTGGCAGTAAAAGTGTGAAAAAGCTACCACTCGCCAGAAGAAGACGTTTCCTTTTAAAATTATTTCCCATCCTTTTAGAGGCAAATGCACGCACAATAGAACGATGTTGCCTTGCCTGATGCTTGGCTACTTATGGCATTTGAGCGTTGCCCCTGGTTAAATTTAAACAAAGTTCAGATATTAGATTAATGAAATCATTGTCAATACCATGTTTGAGTATGGCTTTCCTAAGCGAGGGTTTTGTAGTGCTTATAACTGAAAATAAATGTCTATTTTCATGTAGTTTCCTCAGTGTCATGATGACATCTAATAGCCTTTTTTACTGCTATCGAGGAGATGTACTGTAATTTCATTGTCAAAAATATCTGTGAGTACACGCAGATCCTTGGGTGTGTTTTGATTAAGATTCAATAGGATGTAGCCGTAGGGACTATTTGTTGCCTGATTGTATGCTGAGAGCAGAAATTTAGGGGCGCCGGGGTATATTTGTTTTTTGAGAGTTATTAGTGAGCTAGAATCACGAACAACTCTGTAGATGATATAGTAGGTGCAGTTCAATGCAAGTGTTCACATACATTTGCTCTGGTGAAAGAGATTGTGTAGAACCAGAGTAACGGAAATCTGTTCATGATGAGAACGAACAGTGAACAGTTGTAGCATTTCCTGGGACCATTGTTCAATAGATTCAGCCAGATCTTCAACAATTATCCAAGAGTTTGGTTTAATAATGCTGAAAAAATCAAGTCCCTGTATGAATTGTATCTGCACCAATCCTGATATGCCAATTGTTTTTATTTTATCATATGACTCCTTCCAAATACTGTAACAATAGTAGATTTTTTTCGGCTTTTCAACAAACATTTTATCGCAATTTTTAATTATTTTAGTTAAGAGGGTTGTTTTGCCCGACATTGATGGACCGCAGAGAAACGATCTGAAAGGTGTTTTAAATTGATACATGTTCCCTTCAACAGTTCACCTACAACTAACTGTAGACTATAGTTTTCTAATGACTAAATAATTTCTCTACTAGTCCGTTCAAGAATAATGAGGAGAAGAATAAAGAATCATATTTTCTTTTATTATACATAAAAGTAATAGCACTTTATAAGCGCTACATTGAACATGAAAAAAGCACATCAAATATGAAAAAATACACTTTTTTTAAAATTTATTTATAATAAAATATACACATTTATTTTACCTGAGCACTGGAAAAAAACACTTTAATAAATACACTTTTTTTAAAATTTATTTATAAAAAATACAAAATTTTATTAGAATATACACACTTAAGATAATAATATCACACTTTTATTTACAACATTTTAAATTTGAAATGGGGTCCCCCCCCCCCGCTGGGGGGGGGTGGCCGCTGAGGCAGCCGAAGGGCGAGGGCGGCCGCTGCGTTGGCCGGGAAGCGCCGCGGACCGGGAAGCGCCGCGGGGGCCTGCTGCAGTGGGCTGGAGGGGAGCATTAAATAGTGGAATTCATGATGAAATTGCTCTGCCTTTCACACACACACACACACACACACACACACACACACACACACACACACACACACACACACACACACACACACACACACACACACACACACACACACACACACACACACACACACACACACACACACACACACACACACACACACACACACACACACACACACATTGAAAATTGTTTGTGCTAAAATAAAGAGAAAAAAAAATTTAAAAACACCCATAACCCAAAAAAAACCTCCCACCCTATTTGTACTTTTTTAAAGAATTTAAGTTATTTTTGTAGACCAAGTTGTTTTCTGTACTCTACACATTCAACTCGGCCTGAGATTAGATAGTGACCGTGTGGTAGTACCTTCACACCATCCTCAAGTACATAGGCTTTGTTCAATATGGCCGACATGGCGTTTTTCTCAACTCTAACTGTGTAGTTTTTAAATTGTAAAGAGCGAATCGCCATGACTTTCGGTCTTGGGACTAAACTACGTTCCACACAGTTTCTATACACACTCATGTCGAAATTATTTTTTAAAAAGTGTGTAGGTACCCCCTTGCAAACTTTTTTGATATCCTTGTTGTGCGTTTCCACACAGTATACCCTTAACCCAGGAAACACACCACTGGATATCAAATCGCCACCCATTTCATATGTTAATATTAATAATTGATTTGGGGACTGACGTTTCACTAGCTCTGGGTAGAGAGATTCATTCCAGTTGGTGTAGTGTATTTGCGAGCTACTGTACTCGCCATTTTCCAAATCATTCGATAAATCTTCAGTTTTAAATTTTAACAGGAGTGAATCAGTGTCCCCATAATACACTTGGAGTTGTCCCTCAATCGGCCACTGTACCTTGCATATATTACAATAAAATGGAAAATTGATTTCTTAGATATTTCAGTCATTGCAATCCCGCCTGTATTATTTTTATTTAAAACAATGTTTCTTTTCTTGGGATGAAGGGGCACAGTATCAGAGTCTATGATTGTGAACGATGCGCAATGATTCGAGCACAATCTTTGGGATTGGTTACAATGTCACATCGACTTCTGTTTCTTACGCTTTCACACATGTTACCGAAGGCTGAGTTCAAAATAAGTTTATAGACTTCTATTTCAACTTTCGTTTTCGCTTCTGAACGCTTACTAACAAAGGTGTCAATAAACGTGTTCATGTAAGGCTTTTGATCAAATTGGAGGGCTCTGAATCTTTGTGACTTTGAAACCATTGGACACCATTCATTTCAATAGCACGTGATGAACAACGATATTCTGTTTCGGGTTGAGGTCGGCAATTAGTTTTTGTTTTGAAGGTACCCAGTGCATACTCCCATCCTCTACTAAAGATAAATTGTAGGGGCTCAGAGAGTCCCTACCCACCGGTCTATTTATGCACGGAAAAACAAAGTGGATTTCCATGGGTATTTCACCATCAATTTCAAAAAACCATCCCTGTGCCCCATTCTCCTTAACGCTAGCAATGTCGGGAAAATTTGAAGCACATGGATTGTTAAGCCATTTGTAATTCCCACACGGCAAACAGTAGTGAGACATTACCGACGGGCAAAGAGAACTCATATCCAAAAAAACTGTGTCTGACTTCATCGGTGTGCTGTCCGGTCGGATCAGTTTTCATGATATGGTCCCCGTGAAAAACATAACCAAACCGCATTGATCTCTCTAAAAACAGATGCTGATCCACATCGGCGATCAGACCTATTTCTTCTTTGCTGGTTTTAAGTATCAAGTCCATCACCAGATGAGGAGTGGAAAAATAATAACCTAAATCCAACCCAAATTCCTCATGTATTTTATCCGTATTTTTGCACTAAATGTCCAGAAGAGTGAGTACGTCACTGGCCAAGCATAGTTTACGGTAATCCCACCCATTTTTACATCCGCCCTTTGCCCAAACCCTCTTAGAAAATTCATAGTCTCTAGTGGTGCACTCACTCTCAGTAAGAGAATTGTAAAAAGCTTACATTGGCGGTAATGACACCTCATCTAGCCTCGAGGCAGGGGCGCCAATTAGGGGGGGCAGGGGGGGCCCTGGCCCCCCCCGAGATTTTGCAAATTAACGTGGTATTTATATTTAACAGCTATTTTCTATTTTAGCTATGTGCTATATTAAAACAGCAACAGGTCCAATAAATACGACCAACAAACTGGTGCCCTAATTATAGAATCTTGTTTTGAAATGTCTAAGAGCGAGCGCGTCTACACTATTTTATTTCCGAGTAGGGTTCATTCAAAACAAAGCTTCATGTGGTCAGTACCCGTTTCGTTCTTGTTCTTGTGAAGAATTCGGTGTAAACTATGAGTTTTGTATATTGCCTTTTTTAGTAGCTGGGAAAGGAAATGTGTTCTAGGGTTTCAAGGAGTTTTGGTCAGCAGATTCTTGACGTTGTTGAATAGTTTATGGGATGACTAGTCCCAGAGGAGTGTATGGGACTGTCGTGAACAGGAAATGTTAGTGATTGGTTTATGGGGTTTCTTAGCGGGGTAGTTTCATTTTAGTAGCTGGGAAAGGAAATGTGTTCTAGGGTTTCAAGGGGTTTTGGTCAGCAGATTCTTGACGTTGTTGAATAGTTTATGGGATGACTAGTCCCAGTGGAGTGTATGGGACTGTCGTGAACAGGAAATGTAAGTGATTGGCTTATGGGGTTTCTAAGCGGGGTAGTTTCAGCGTGGAGTATGGGAGTGATTTTCTACGTGTTTCTTCAGTTCTTCTCTTGCCGTGTCTGAGTGAAGTCATTGTCTACTACTCGTTTAACTATGAGTTAAAAGCGACAACAAACTTTGGATTTTTTTTCGGTGAAAATGCGGAAGAAAAATGAAGAAACTTTAGTGCAAGAAACTGGCAATAGTGTCAGCGCCCAAAGTCTCGGGTTAGTTCAGATAAATTCCCCCACCTGTGACAGAATTTCGGAAAGAAGCGGAACAATAAATGGCTCAGATCAACATGAGAGTTCGGTCTGCATCGCTGAACCCCTTGCGGGTTCCAGTAGCAGTCAAGAAACTCTCTCAGATATCTCTAGGACGCGTCACGACAAACCAGCTCAACCTATTCTTGAGAGATATCCGGCTTCCACTTCTAACGGAAAGAAAATTCAGTGCACATTACTATAAGACTTATGAATGGATTGAATACTCAAAAAACTTAAATTCCGTGTTTTGTTTTGCTTGCCACCATTTTTCTATGGTGATTCTAAGGGCTGGAGTAACTGCTGGAAAAAGGGCTTTCATTGAGTCAGGATTTTGCAAGTGGAAAGACAGTTCTGCTCTTTTAAAGCAACATGATGGTTCTGAAAGACATAGGCATTGTATGTCAGCATGGACGGAATTTAAGATAATGAGTACTGATACTTCGAAATCTATAGCGAATGCCTTAGTTCAATCCAGATCTCAAGAGGTTCAGGAAAATAGAGATCATGTGAAGTACATTTTTCTCGCTATTTGCTTTCTTGGCCGCCAGGGTCTTGCTTTGAGGGGTCATGACGAATCAGAAACATCTGCAAACCGGGGTAATTTGGTTGAATTGATGGAAGAAATGTCTAAAGGTAACGAAAAGCTGAAGGCCAAGTTACAGCGCCGATATGGTTACTATTGCAGCCATCAGTACCAAAATGACACAATTAAAGTGATAGGAAATACCTTGTGCCAAGACATTACTTCAGAAGTAAAATCAGCTAATTATTTTGCTGTTCTTGTCGACGAGACAAAAATGTTTCTAGAAAAGAACAATTAGCGATCCTACTCAGGTAATATCAAATGGAAAAGTAGTGGAGCGACCAATCGGGTGCTATCACATGCACAAATTAGACGACGAGAGCTTATCCACCTCGATTTGTGAAACTATGGAAAAGCTTGGTGTAGATTCGATGCTGTGTATTGCCTAATGTTATGATGGCACGTCTGTTATGAGTGGGGAATTTAATGGAGTTCAATCACAGTATAGGGAGAAGGTGCCTCATGCAGTTTATGTACACTGCCACGCCCACAGATTAAACTTTGTTTTGACTGACTGCCTCAGAAATATCAGTGAACTTTCTGAATTTTTCTCTGTGGTGTCACAGAGGTTTTGTTTTTTCTCTGTGGTTTCTCTGTTACGCATTTATATCATGCAGCAATACTCGACACGAACTATTTGTGGAATCCCAGTGCATTAGCGGGCAAACATTCTTGGAGCTTGAGAGGACCTTCCAGACTCGCTGGTTTTACACAGTCCGCTCTATTTCGAAGGTGAAGGCAAGATTTGATTGTATTGTTGCTGTGCTTGCCGCAGTCTCTGATAGTTCCAACGGCGAGGCAGCGTGTTAAGCAAAAGGACTACTGGACAAAAGCAACTCTGCCTCTTTTGTTTCAACTTTACACATAATGGAAAAAGTATTAGTCATTGTAAATTGTTTATCAGAGCAACTTCAATCCGGAAGTTTGTTGATTTATAAGACACTTGCACTGATTTCTGGGACATATGAGACACTCCAAAAGCTGAGAAATGATAACGAATGGAACAACTTAAGCAAAAACATATCTGAATTCTTAGCTTTAAACGATATCCAGGAATCGCAATCACCACAATCTAAAACCAGTGCTCGAAACAAGAGAAGTCAAGCCATTTCCATTCGTCTCAAAGACTTGCTTTCAAACTCAACTACTGGTAAACGTAATAACAGTCAGCCAGTTCAATCAGACTCCGGTAAACCTCTGTACTTTGAGGTAATAGACCGTTTCACGAGTGAGATGGACCAACGTTTCATGCAGAATATGCCTCTGCTCGACGCTTTATCTGCCTTCGACCCCTCAAGTTCCAATTTTCTCGAACTTTTGAAAGTGGAAAGAGTTATGTGTCATTATTAAGAGATTCTCGGTGTCGAAGACCCTGCCATAGAATCCCAGCTTTCTCTTGCAAAGCTGCATCTGTCAAAAAGTGATATTTCAAAAATGGATCTTCTTCGAGCTATCGAAATCTTATCCGACCTCCCAGTTGCCTATTCTGCAGTGCTAAAACTGATGAAGCTAGTTACTACTTTGCCTTTGACCACTGCCAGTAATGAACGATTCTTCCCGGCATTAGGGCGTGTGAAAGACTATCTGCTATCGACGATGGGAAACGACAGACTCAGTGATCTCATGATAATGGCCGTTGAAAAAGAGGAGGCAAAGAAACTGGGTTTGGACAGATTTGTCGACGATTTGGCCAAACAGCGACCTCACCGCTATCCCCTGTTTTAGGTGTGTTTGTTAAATGTTGTTCTTTTTTTGCATCTTAATTTAAAAAAAAATCGAAAAAAAATCCTTGCCCCCCCCCTACATTTTCGTGAATTGGAACCACTACCTCGAGGCAGAGTTGTAATAATCATATGCACATATGCCCTTACACGTTAATAAATCATACATTTCATCATCGAGGAAGTGCTGTTTAAGGAGGGGGGAGCTATCAAAATTGTCGCTTTTCTGTACCTGAATCAATTGACTTAAGGATTTGGGGAAGAAGCTGAAAGAGTCTAAAAACGGATTTTATTCAGGCACATGTTACCCTTGTCGGCTGTTTTCCAAATGAATTCTAGCAGCAGTAGCTTCTCCGATGACTTGGGTATGATTTTCTATGAAAAACTACCAACTATATATGCCTCATCTACAACTCCATCCTTGGTAATGCGGATCAATGCTGGTAGAACAAAATTTAATTCATAGTTAGAAATATTTGTTAAAACAGACACGAAATATTGTTGTCTGAGGTTTAAATTGCACGAATGATGTGCAACCCCTCTAAAGTTACTCTCCCCAATGTAATTTCCTGGCACAATTGATCATGGTCGATCACCTTCCTCCTACCCCCATTTCCAACACCATCATCAAATTCTCCCTTGCAAACCCAACATATTTTACGATTTTTAATGGCCAATCTGTCATCTGGTGATAGGAGCATTGGATAGTTTGTGTAACGAAGGCACGAAATTGTACCATTTGCTTTTTTGACTAATCACGAATGCCAAGAGCACGAAGTCTTCGCTGCCAAACGTTTCAACCACATCTAAGACTTGTATGGTATTATTGGAATCTCGTTGAACGTGAGAACAAGAAACCCCTACGACCTCGTTTATTTTAGTACAATTTGACTTTAATAAATCGTATTCGTCCGTGAGTTAGGGCTCGCAGTGCAAAGTGATCTTATTGCTCTTTACGAACGTGTTCTGGAAATTCTCAAAACGTGAGATCTCTGTATATCCACTTACCGTTTCCACAACCTAGTATCCATGACGTTCACAGTGTTTCATGTGATTCTTTAACTTTAAATCAGTTCAAAATCGGGACAGGCCTGTCGGACAGTAATAACATACATTTCGATTTTTACCCTCACTTAGAACCCTAGTAATATCGGTAATTGGATTAAAATGTCCAATTGAATCAGGCTCTGTGGGTGGCGTGTGTAGAAGCCACACCCAATGTTCACCTGATTCGATTGAAGGAGCCCTCACTAGAAATAATAAGCCCTTCTTATCCTCAAATGGCCCTCCTCAAATTCTGGTTCATACTGCAACACCGTGACACCAATCTTTAAATATGCATTAGCCAGCTCGAAAATATCTATTCCTTTTAATGTCAAAGGAAATTTACAATTTAAACAATTAAAATCAACTATGGGGAATTTTGAACCCTCCCTACCATTAACTGCCAATTCATCGAACTTTCTCTTAGTTGCATCTTTTTGCAGGGCTCTATATGCAGCAATTGAAAATGCATGCTTGAAACCCTGTAGCCTCGTATCGAAACAGATTCGTTGTATCCCCCTACACCCCTCTAAATCTGAATGATATTTTAATTCAATTGCCCTCCCTCCCCCATGACCACCTTTTAAAATAAAATTCTTTTTTAATATAAAAATATTAACTTTTGAAATGACAATAAACAAAACCACCGACCTGCTACCCCCTTCGTTACAATTTTACCATTTAGTTTGAATGCTATTAACCCCATATAGAAAAACCTCCTCATAATTTGATAAATGCGGGCGAATTGCCAATAACTCTGTGTGTAAGTATTTCAAATAAAGCTCACTCGCATTTTCATTTAAAAAAATATTTTTAGTGCTATTGATGCTTTTAAACTCTCCCTTCCACCCCACACCCCCATCTGTTATTCAAGAAGGGCTCGAATCTTGTTAACATATAAATAGGTAATGTCCAGGGGATCTGTTATTATATCCCCTGACATCAAAGAGTTAAAGGGGTCACCGAATTTGGCGCTGTAGACTTTTGTATGGTGCAAGGCAGAGTTGTCAAGAAAAAAAATCTGGAAGTGGGAATATTTGTGACGATGTTATAAAATTATTATTACTAGTAGTATCATTAACCAGAATGGTGGGGGGTGGCATAGAATCGTTAATAGCACCACCCCCAGTCTGTTCAACTGCATTTCTTGGGGATGGCAAGAATTCTCCTAGGCTAGTTAGTATATTTTCCAGGGTGTTAGTAGATAGCTGACCAAGCTAGCATGTATTTGTCTGAGACGGAGTTTCCTCATAAGGATCTGTTTGAGATGCACTAGTACTACTACTAACATCACCTAAATACTCTCTCATAAATCTATCTGTCCATTCCGGGTCCTCCACCATGCCAATGTCACAAGTTAGATCATCTAGGCTGGCCATGTCCCTAAAACAATCATTTAGAAAACCCCTATGTCACTCCATATTATCAAGAACTAGTGTAGGCTCATCCCTAAACTCCATTAGTGGTGCGACGATTGGTTCAGGTCCACTAAAAATGGATGCTTCATGACCTGATGTTGATGGCGCTGCTAATTCATGAATCTATCGAAAAAAGGGTTTATTTTCTATGTGAAATATCCATTATTTTTATAAAGTTTATAAACTATGTCAATTTTTCACCCCACCCTCAAAACTTAATTTCCCCCCTCCTAGCATTATTTTAACCAAATACATGCCTCCACCCCCAGAGAGTTCAGAAAGAAGCAATACCCTATTTATCCTGAAGCATTTCAAGTCAGATGTTTACCGGGATATTAAATAAGTGGCATTTCTAAACCTCCCTCAAAATTTAATTTCCCACTCCTAGCATTATTTTAACTAAATACTTGCCCCCACCCCCTCACGTCATATAAAGTAGCTAAAATAGAACTTAGTTAATTTTTTTTATTAATTACACTGAAAAAAATGAACACCTAAAAAGCCCCCGATAAATATTCGCTAGTTTGGTGTGGCATAGACAATGCAATGTTTTGACTAATAGCAAAAAAGCGGTTTCTTTGACAAGCAAAAAAAAATTACAGTATATTTAGGTATCTCTGAGGGGAGGGAGCAGAGAAATTTAAAACAATGGTTGTGGTGGGGGATTAATATTATAGCGAAAATAACATTTTAATATCTCTGACACACACTTTTACAGTGTTGAAAAATGGTGAAAAGAAAAAGGCTAAAAAATAAAAAGTTGGAAGAAATAGATAGATATTTCTATAACCAGGTAGAAAGTAGAGGTAAAATGCTTACATTTCCAAATTCTGAATGCACTTGTGTGCCTTGGATACCTGGCAAAGCATAAAGGGGGCAACCTCACGATCTTGAGTAGACGGGGCTGAGGCATTATGAGAAGCCGCCCGCTCTCTTTTCAATTTTCTGCCAGGTTGCATAGAGGTTTGTGCAGGTAGCGCAGAGCTGGCACTGGCGTGAGAGGGTCCGGGCCTTAAAAGTTGAGTGGTCAATGGCTGGCCCAGAGCATGTGTAAAGGAACCGGCGTGTCTTATGATGGAAGGCCTTGCAGCTTGCATCGGTGTGGCATCGCTCCCTCTGGCTTTCTTTTCGGGGGGAGAGAATTTGTCGGAATCCACCTTAAAAAAGAAGAAAAATTTAATATATGATAATAATATTAGAGAAGAAAGGAAATTAGTGAAAGATTTTTATAGAAGCCTCTTAATCATCTATAAAATCCATGAATTCGATAATAAATGCACTTAAAATGCCCCATCCCTTCCTTTCCATGAAGGTAAAACTTTGAAGATTTAACTGAAACATTATTTGCTTTCATCAAAGACATTAGAAAATAGAACACTCCTCTCATTAAGTGTAATTATCTGCAAAAGCAATCTTTTTCAGTTCTGTTAATAATGGATGTGTTTCCTTTAGAGTACAAGAGACATAGATCTAATTTTGCCAGCCCTCCCCCTAAATTAAAGATTTTGCCTTCTAGCCTAATACTATCATAGTTAAAAAGCATGTTTTCACCCCCTCCCCAAATTGAGAATGTAAAAGACACTATCGACAGAACGGTATAGAAAAGGGGATAAAAATGAACACTTTATAGTACTCTGCGTCGACTATTTACATAATTTTCATGTCATAAAAATATCTCTTTTAATTTTGCAAATAATTCACCCTTTTTTATAATTGTCTAGAATTACGTAAAGCATGTAGCTAAAACCATTTCTGTTTCTATCTTCCATCCGTTGTTTTCTTAATTTAGATAATGCGCGTGCGAAGGTTGTTTACGAAATCATCCCTCTTGTAAGAGGATTAAAGTCTTAATCACACACGGTTTTATGTAGACCGCAAAGAGAGCACATTCTATTTTGATGATTTTAAATGCATGATAGGAAAATGACATTTTTGAGTGAAAGAATTATTTCTAATGAATGAATTAAATTCGTAAACTGTAAAGGTTCTGTAAGGTGCATAAGAAACATTTAGTGCCGAATAGCATATAAGTGTTTTGGAATAGCATAAAACACGTTTTTAAATACTATACATGAAAAAAAAATACAATTTCAACTATTAATGTATTCTGTTAATAGGGGGCATCCCCTCCCCCAACTCCTCATCTTTTTTTTCTGTCTTTCAGCAATAATTACCCCTGATTATTGGCTGAGTTGGACAATGATCCTCTCAATAAGTTTGCTTAAAGCGCAGTGAAATGTAATCTCACGAGAAAGCACGTAGCCTTTCTAATCAAAACAGCTGTTATGAACATGTGAATTTTATCATAGCTTTGAAAGCTTGTATAGTTACAGAATTCCCCTTTCTATGTGAAAATCAAATGATAGATATGAATAAAAAAAAGCTTATATTAGTCTACGAATAATGTATATTTACTTACCAATATAATTCTTTTATTGTCCATTTATAATGAGCGAATTGATTCTTATATGCTTATTACAACTTCTATTAACCAACTGATCCAGAATGACCGATTTGCTCGATATATATAACAAAAAAAAAGCATGATTATAACCAACTGTAAACCGGTATTTCTAGAATGAGACCATTCTTTGATTACGCAATGTGATAATTTCTAGTTTTTGGTTTTAAAAAAAATAAAAGAAAAGAAAAAAAATGTCATGATGAAAGAACCTCAAAAACCCAGTCTGCTTGCGTTATATAATCTCAACCATAGTTCCAAAACGTGTTTGTTCACTTTATAGTAATATATAATAAAAGGTTTGGTCGCTTTTTGCAATGTGTTCGTCAAACTACACTGCCTAAGGCTTAGGTTTTCTTGTAGGGTTAAAACCTTTATATAGATTACTACTATTAACTAAAAAAACTTTTTCCAAAAAATAAGTTTTTCAAAGAAAAGTAAAGAACTCCATTAAACAAAAATGAACAAAAATAAAATCAAATAATCTACCAAGCGTGAAACTACCACAAATCATCATCGATAATTAAATGAAACCAAAAACGAACAGAAATTACAATAAATAACCCGAGTCAAACTCAAAATGAGCAGAAATTAACATAAGTTGGGTTCAAAACCCCTATGCCTTCCCAAGGTCAGTACATAATTTGCACTTTACTGAAAAAATACAAATGAATATGCATTGTCAGTTTAATATACATATAGGCCTATTGATATTTATTAATCAAAATGCTAATATTATTTGATTTATTAAAGTTATAAAATTAAAAACATTTATATTTTTTTTAGTAAAGTGCAAATTATGTTCTGGCCTTAGGAAGGCATAGGGGTTTTGAGCCCAACTTATGTTGATTTTTGCTCCTTTTGAGTTTGACTCTGTTCTGTTCGTTTTGGGTTTCATTTATTTATCGATGCTGATTTGTGGTAGTTTCACGCTTGGTAGATTATTTGATTTGATTTTTGCTCATTTTTTGTTTAATGGAGTTCTTTACTTTTCTTTGAAAAACTTATTTTGTGGAAAAAGTTTGTTTTAATTAATTCTAATTAAACGGCCTTTGTGATTCAGGGGTGAATCTTAAAGAATTGGAATAAAATTCGAAATTTAGCGTAAAGAGCGGGGTATTGACGAGGAGATGAACCCCCTCATGTTACATATATGAGGAAGTTAGCCCCCTCGTCAATACCTCACTCTTTACGCTAAAGTTCGAATTTTGTAAAATAATGGCCAATATAAACAAAATTTGTTTGTGTTATTTTCCGTCCAGTTTTAGCGTTTAATTTTACCTTAAGCAGCCTCATAACTATGACTTCTATGTGATAATAAGCCAAAAATATTGTATGTCTTCGGCTTGTGGTTGTTATTAAATGAATAAAAAAAATTCCAACTGAAAGTAAGGAATAACATTAAAACTTAAAACGAATATAAGTAATTATATGTTTTTTTTAAAGATCATTTCTTTCATTCATTTCAGTCATTTGAGAATTGCTCAAATTGGGACTCTCATTTTTATAAAATTAGTTTCTTTGGCCTCTTTTGCCGTTATGTTACTATCCATTATAAAATTAGTTCCACAAATATAACTAATTTAGGTTACGAGAGAGAATCTTTCCATGGAGAAATTTCTCGTGGGGGAGTGAAATTTTCCATGGAGGGGGAGGTGGATTTCCTGACATTATTTAAAAACGATCAGTAATTAAATAAAACACAAGTTTTTTCAACTGAAAGTAAGAAGCAACATTAAAACTTAAAACGAACAGAAATATTACGTAGGCCTATATGAGTAGTAATCTAAGCTATACTTCTACCGGTCCTATAGCAAGACATTTCTACCGGTCCTAGTGGACCGGTCTGATGTCTCAGACTAGTGATACTGCTGTACTGTGGTACGAATTGCTTGAGAAAAACCCGGATGAATTAGTTGAAAATAAAGTTTTAACAAGAAATGTCTGAAAAGTATTTTTTTTAGGAGGGTGGGGGCGATGACAGATTGGATGTCTCAGACTAGTGATAGTGCTGTACTATGGTACGAATTGCTTGTAAAAACCCAAATGAATTAGTTGAAAATAAAGTTTTAACAAGAAATGTCTAAAAAGTATTTTTTTTGGGGGGATGGAGCGATGACAGATTGTTTTAGTTAAATGGAGTCGAGTTGCACGAGGGTTCAGTAGCACGAGGGTTCAGTTGTATGGGGTTTCGGTTATCCAGGGGTTCAGTTACATGAGGGGTTCAGTTGCTCGGGGGTTTAGTTAAATGAGGCTTGAGTTGCGCGGGGGTTGAGTTGCACGAGGGTTCAGTTGCATGGGGGTTCAGTTACATGCGGATTCAGTTACATGGGGATTAGTTAAATGCAGTTGAGTTGCATAGTCTCGTTGGAAAAAAAATTGGAGGTCATACTTAAACAGTTCTATTAAGAGCTATTGCTGTGGAAATGACTCATTTTTGAATTAAAACTATGCTTTTCTGACTGAAGATACACATTTGAATCAGAAAATGTGAAAATGTACACAATTGAAACAAAGAAGTATGTTTTGACGATATTTTCTATAATTTCGTCTGAAAAATAGAAGTTCACGCTTAAAAAGTTCTATTAAGAGCTATTTTTTATGGAATTGGTTATGTACACAATTGAAACAGAGGAATGTGTTTTGACTGTATTTTCTATAATTTAGTCTGAAAAATAGAAGTTCACGCTTAAAAAGTTCTATTAAGAGCTATTTTTCATGGAAATGGTTCATTTTTTAACAAAAACTACGCTTTTCTGACTGAAGATATACATTATAATTAGAGAAATGTGTTTTGATAGTATTCTTTATAGTCTCATTGGAAAAAATTGGAGTTAATACTTTAACAGTTCTGTTGAGAGCTATTGCTATAGAAATTATTCATTTTTTGAACCAAAATTATACTATTCTGACTGAAGATATACATTCTAATCAAAAAAATGTGTGGGACCATCAAGCACAGTGCTATGAGCTAGACTCCTATTGCGCATTTTCATTTTAAATGTTATTACAGATCCGAGTAAAACCATTATCAGTCTACCTCATTCTTTAATTCTAACTTAACTTTTATGAACAGTACTTAATTTGAAAAATTAAATCATTTTTATTCAATGTATAATATTTTAAAAAAAATAATTTTTTATATCCTCCTTCCCCCCCCCCCCCCATGACCAGGTGCTATTGTCTCCATCTCGCTCGCGCTCAGTTTTCTTCTTAATATACGGTAGAAATTAAGGCTACGCGATCTCCATATTTCGTAATAACCATCATGTGTAATGTAGTGATAATCGTCCAACCTAGGTTCCCGATCTAAAAAAATGAAAATTAAAAAGCTTAAAATATATGGAATTTGTCAGTTTGTAGTTTACGCACTAATATCAATATTTGTAACGATTCTATTTGAACTTTCTCCAAGTTGATCAAATTGATCTCAAAAGGGTTCATGAGAAAAAAATATTTGTAGTTTACACACTAATATCAATATTTGTAACGATTCTATTTGAACTTTCTCCAAGTTGATCAAATTGATCTCAAAAGGATTCATGATAAAAAACTACCACTAATCAGCATCTATAAATATATGAAACCCAAACCGAAAAGAAATTACAATAAATAATCGAGTCAAACTCAAAACGAGCAGAAATTAACATAAGTTGGGGGCAAAACTTCTATGTCTTCCCAAGACCAGTGTGGGAGGTTTGGGGTTAGGTGGGAGGATCTTTCCATGGGGGGGCTATGGATTTCCCAGCATTATTTAAAAAGCTTCCTATGCTAATTAAACAAAAGTTTTGGATATTTTTGTCAGATTGTAGTTTACACACTAATATCAATATTTGTAACGATTCTATTTGAACTTTCTCCAAGTGGATCAAATTGATCTCAAAAGGGTTCATGATAAAAAAAAATACTAATCAGCATCTATAAATAAATCAAACCCAAACCGAAAAGAAATTAGAATAAATAATCGAGTCAAACTCAAAACGAGCAGAAATTAACATAAGTTGGGTGCAAAACCCATATGCCTTCCCAAGGCCAGTGTGGGGGGTTGGGGGTTAGGTGGGAGGATCTTTCCATGGAGGAGGCTCTGGATTTCCCAGCATTATTTAAAAAGCTTCCTATGCTAATTAAACAAAAGTTTTGGATATTTTTGTCAGTTTGTAGTTGAGTTTACTTAAAAAAAACTACCACTAATCAGCATCTATAAATAAATGAAACCCAAACCGAAAAGAAATTACATTAAATAATCGAGTCAAACTCAAAACGAGCAGAAATTAACATAATTTGGGGGCAAAACCCCTATGCCTTCCCAAGGCCAGTGTGGGGGGGTTGGGGGTTAGGTGAGAGGATCTTTCCATGGAAGGGGCTATGGATTTCCCAGCATTATTTAAAAAGCTTCCTATGCTAATTAAAAAAAAATTTTGTATATTTTTGTCAGTTTGTTTATTAAACACTAATACAAATATGTTAACCTTGACTATTTTAACTGTCTGCCAGGACGTGTGGGGGGTTGGGGGTTAGATGAGAGGATCTTTCAAGTGAGGAGGCTCTGGATTTACTAAAATTAACTAAAAAGATTCATATGCTAGTTAAACAAAATTTTTGGATATTTTTGTCAGTTTGTAGTTTACACACTAATATCAATATTTGTAACGGTTCTATTTGAACTTTCTCCAAGTTGATCAAATTGATCTCAAAAGGGTTCATGATAAAAAAAAATACTAATCAGCACCTATAAATAAATGCAACCCAAACCGAAAAGAAATTAGAATAAATAATCGATTCACACTCAAAACGAGCAAAAATTACCATAAGTTGGGTGCACAACCCTTATGTCTTCCCAAGACCAGTGTGGAGGGTTGGGGTTTAGGAGGGAGGATCTTTAATGTAGTTTACACAATAATATCAATATTTGTAACGATTCTATTTGAACTTTCTCCAAGTAAGTGTGGGGGGTTGGGGGTTAGGTGGGAGGATCTTTCCATGGAGGGGGCTATGGATTTCCCAGCATTGTTTAAAAAGCTTCCTATGCTAATTAAACAAAATTTTTGGATATTTTTGTCAGTTTGTAGTTTACACACTAATATCAATATTTGCAACGATTCTATTTGAACTTTCTCCAAGTTGATCAAATTGATCTCAAAAGGGTTCATGATAAAAAAAATACTAATCAGCATCTATAAATAAATGAAACCCAAACCGAAAAGAAATTACAATAAATAATCGAGTCAAACTCAAAACGAGCAGAAATTAACATAAGTTGGGGGCAAAACACCTTTGCCTTCCCAAGAACTGTGTGGGGGGTTGGGGGTTAGGTGGGAGGATCTTTCCATGGAGGGGGATATGGATTTCCCAGCATTATTTAAAAAGCTTCCTATGCTAATTAAACAAAAGTTTTGGATATTTTTCTCAGTTTGTAGTTTACACACTAATATCAATATTTGTGACGATTCTTTTTGAACTTTCTCCAAGTTGATCAAATTGATCTCAAAGGGGTTCATGATAAAAAAAATACTAATCAGCATCTATAAATAAATGAAACCCAAACCGAAAAGAAATTAGAAAAAATAATCGAGTCAAACTCAAAACGAGCAGAAATTAACATAAGTTGGATGCAAAACCCCAATGTCTTCCCAAGGCCAGTGTGGGGGGTTGGAGGTTAGGTGGGAGGATCTTTCTATGGAGGGGGCTCTGTATTTCCCAGCATTATTTAAAAAGCTGCTCAC